>NC_133776.1:31349933-31461294 GCF_003597395.2 Chelonoidis abingdonii
CCGTGAGTGCCGCGCTGCCCCCCCCCCCAGCGCGGCTGAAAACCCCACCCCCCGTGCACCACGCTGCCCAAAGCCCCGCCTCCCTCCGAACACCGCTCCGCACCAAGCCCCCACCATCCCCAAGTGCCACACCGCCTGAAGCCCCACCCCCCGAGCACCATGCTGCCAAAACAAACAAAAAATACCCTCCAGTGCTGCCCCGACAAACCAAAAAAAACCCCAAAAACCGAGCATCGCCCCACCCCGCCCCAAGGTGCCACCCCAAGCACGTGCTTGGTTGGCTGGTGCCCGGAGCTGGACCTGCTCTCAGGAAAGATGATTATGTACACAGGAGAAGAGAAGACTCAAACACCAGCTTTGGCAAGATAACTAGGAAACCAGGAACTGGCTCTTCCAAATGTCACCAACATCGTTTTATTTGTCCAGGGCTTGCCAGAGCTGAGCCCCAGCACCAGTAGGCATGGCAGTTTATAGCTCTGTCATTTCTGGGCTTGCTGCATCAGTTATGAACGTAAAAAATTGCTTGCTCCCTGGCATCTAATTACTTGAGCTCCAGCACCTCTTTCATTACAAATTAAGCACTGGTCCCCAGTGATCAAGCAGAGAACCGAATTAATCTAACACACCTCTACCCCATATAACGCAACCTGATATAACGCGGGTTCACATACAACATGGTAAAGCTCTGACACACTGCTCTGAGCAGTGTGATAAGGGTGCTGGGCCAGGCCAGGGCGAGGGGTTCAAAGAGGGGCAGAGGGTCTTGGGGGTGGTCAGGGGCTCCTCCCCCAGGGTCTGGGGGCAGGAGCTGTGGGAGGACTTTTGGGGACCCTGTAGTCCCAAAGTGGCCTGGGGGATTAGTGGGGGCCCGGGAGCAGCCCACTCCGCTTCCCTCACCCCAGCCCCAGCCGTGTCGCTCAGGGGAGAGGGCTTGGGGGAAGGGATCCTCCTGCACTCACAAGCAGCAGCGGAAGCCGAGCAACCCGGCCCCAATCCGCTCCACTCTGCCAGCTCCTAGTTGCAGCGCTCCGCTTCCCGCCACCAGCAAGTACAGGGGCCATCCTTTCCCCAACCTACCCGCACTCACCGGTGGCGGGAAGTGGAGCGCCGTGGCTGGGAGGTGACAGAGTTGAGCTGGCTGGAGCCGCATTGCTCTGCTTTCCACTGCCAGTGACTGTGGAGGGTGTCCTTTCCCCAACCTCCCCACACTCACCAACAGTGGGAGCGGAGCGCCGTGGCTGGGAGCTGGCAGGGTGGAGCGGACTGGGGCTGGGCTGCTCCGCTTCCCACTGCTGCTGGTGAGTGCCTGTCAGGGGGCGGGGAGGGATGGATGGGGTCGGAACAGTCAGGAGACAGGGGGTTGGGGTCTCTGGAGGGGGTGGTCAGGGAACAAGGAATGTGGGGAGGACGCAAAGCAAGTTTGATATAATGTGGTGAGACTTTTTATCTCCCGAGGACCAAGTTATATCAGGGTAGAGGTGTAGCCGGATATCAAATACTACACAAAAAGTTTAAATGTACCTAGAAAAAAAAATCTAGGCCACACTCTCTGAAATCCATACCCTTCATCAATACTACACAGATTAGTGCACCAATCCATGTCCACATATGGGTTGAAAGCACCTTGATTATTTAGAAATACAAAGGGTTCAACTGTGAAACATAGGCACTTCCCTGGGTTGGAGATGGGTCAGAGGCACAGCACCACAAATGAGAAGGCAAAATTCCTTCCAGAGCTGCCTGGTGCCAATGGGAAGCTGGTTCAAAGTTTTGCAGTTGAACAGTTTCTGCTGGAAAATACTGATTTGATGGAATTAAAATGTTCCATCAAGACTTTTGATAAGACCACACACTTTTTCTATACTCTGTAATCAGCATCAGAATGAACTAAATCAGCCCAAAGGAGAGGATATTATCAAACAGGACCTTGATCCAGTGAAGCATTTAATCATATGTGTAACATTAAGCACCTGAGTAGTTCCATTAAGTTATGCACATGACTCAAGTGCTCAGTGGATCAGGGCCTAGGTTGGCATTAGAAACAACTAAATGATTTGTAGCAAAATAATGTATTCACTCACTCTGTTGGCCATTATGCAGGTTGGATAGAGCCACACCTCAACCCGCTTTGGCCCCTTCCACCTTTACTAAGTTGCAGTGCACCTTTAACGGAGCATCTTCGAGTACGTCTTCACTACCCGCCGAATCGGTGGGTAGTGATCGATCTATTGGGGATTGATTTATCGTGTCTAGTGTAGACGTGGATAATTGATCCCCGATCGCTCTGCCATTGACTCTGGAACTCCACTGCGGCGAAAGGTGGAAGCGGAGTCAACGGGAGAGCAATGGGTGAGGACGCAATGTAAGTTGAACTAAGATACATCGACTTCAGCTACACTATTCTCATAGCTGAAGTTGCATATCTTAGGTCGATCCCCCCCACTTAGCGTAGACCAGGGCTTAGACTTGGTTTACACTTAAAAATTAGACTGAATTAGCTATGTTGCTCAGCTCTGTGCAAAAAGTTTGCAATCTGTGTGATGTAGTTAAGTCAAGCTATCCCCTGTGTAAATGCAGCTAAGTAGATAGAAGACTTCTTCCTTCATCCTAGCTATCACATCTTGGAGAGCTAGATTGCCTCTATCAATAGAAAACTCCTTCCATCAATGTAGAAAGTGTCTACACTATGGCACTACAACAACATAGCTGCATCACCATAGTTGTGCGTCTGTACTGTGGACATACCCATACTAGGAGGCTTGCTCTCTTTGAACACAGGGCCCAGAATTTTACCTGGAACTTACATGGGTCACACAAGGGTGTGGGTGGGAAGAATGGGGTGTCTATCTCCTTCGACTCCTCCCACTGCAGTGTAAGATTCAGGTAGAATGTAGCTCATAGTGAATGACTGCATACTTACCAGAGGATAACAGTTCTGCATCAAATGCTGTATGTGTGTAAAATACACCCATACCCCGAACCTATCAATTTTAACAATACGGCACTAAGCACATATACTTATATAGTATAGTTCTAGACAAATACCTGTATATTCTCTGTCACATACCCACTGCCCCAACATATATATATATATATACTGCATACTTACCTTACTACTTGTAGAACATGTATATTTTATGTGTTATCGTATATTTTCTGTGTGTTTTACAAATAAATATCCTTATAATACAATGTAAAAGAAAAATTCTTAGTCAGACTATAAGGGTGTAAAACTGCCGTGTAGATGTTCAGGTTTGGACAGGAGATCTGGCTCTGGGGGCATCCCTCCTCACAAGGTCCCAGAGCCTGGCCTCTAGCCTGAGTCAGACATCTACACTGCATTTTTATAGCCTAACAGTCCAAGCCCCGAGACCCTTAGTCAGGTGACCAGTGCCAGATTGTTTAAATACAGTATAGACATACCCTTTCACGTGCAATAAGACTTCCCTGTCGTGTTCATTTGTACCAGATATGGACTGGTCACTGAACTTGCTTATACACACCAGATATGTTCATCATAAGATCCTTTTAATGCTCTGCCAGGTATGGCTGATACTTGTTTAAATAAGGTATTTTACACACAGGGACACCTAGTGGCTGAACCATGCAGTTCAGTTTAGCATTCCATTATACTTCCCCAATTCCTTTTGGGAGATTCCTGAAGCTTGTTGGAATGATGGGGGATCTTGAAGAGGAAGTAAGAGAGAACAGCTTGGGGGGTTGGAGAGAAGAGGAAAAGAGAAGGGAGGCTTGCAGCCATGATAACCCCATGCTCCCCGGACTTCCCTAAACTCATGCTGAGGTTCACAAGGTTCACTGAATCTTGAGCCCCAGGGTCAGCTTGAGTGCCCATCTCTAATCATTATACATCTCCCATTATTAATGTATCCTGCTCTGGAGTGCTAAGATAGGCATGAAAACAAGGGAATTTTGGCCTAACTATGAAAGAATGATTCTGTCGTGGTACCCTGCAGGAGATGCCTTTTATTCTCAGGACACAGTAAGCCACTTGTTTGAGACTGAGAGGATGACAGGTTGTGATGCTATGCTATAGTTATTTTTATTACCCAATTTATGAGGCATTATAATTTTTTTTAAAAGATCTGAGTTTCTGAGCTTTATTGAGCTTTCTGGTTGTGTTTCCTTTCTAAACTGAGATCCAGAGCTAATAGGCATTGAAAATTAACTATAATCTGTTTTAATTTACTCGGGAAAAAAAACCATGTCTTGATCATACCGTGGAACCAACGTAGAGTGAAGACTGCTATTGTGAAACTCCCTGTAGAATGAAATTTCATGCATTTTGAAGTATGTTCTCTCCTTCTTATGCTTCATCTACACTGGAAAAAATGACTTATTGTTGGTGATAGCTCTTAACAATGAGTCCCTTTTGCCCATCTGGCTCTCATTCAGTTGGTGCTGAAAATGGTTTAGCTACAAGTGTAGAGGGGGCCAATATTTTCCAATATCGTTCAGAAAGCATGCTAAACAAAACATTCCCCCAGGGGTCTAGCACGTTCCACAATAAAATAATTAGCTGAAGTGAGGGACAGAAAAAATTGCTGTTGGCAAGCATTGTTCACAACAAGTAATTTTCCTAGTCTGCATTAGAAATTATAATGAGAGCCTGGTCTATATCAGAAAGTTGTACCAGCTAAAGTCTCCTTTTTTCCAGCACAGCCTTGAACCTAATTTTGACTCCTACCTGCCCTTTTCCCAGCATATTTATCCCCCTTTTTGGAATGCCATAAGTCTCCTGCTGGTATAATTCTATCAGCACAGTATCACCATGAATGCACATAAAGTGGTCCAGGATATGCAGTCCTCCATCTGCAACCTCACAGTGCAGCATTTCCTTCAGAAGTGACCTATCTGGTAGCACAATTGAACTTTCAGGGGTGTTACAGTTTATAAAACGACCTATAATTCCCGGAGAGGATTCTGGGTATACCAAAATACAACACAAAACAAACAAAAACCATTTCCTATAAGGCAGTGCTCCTGAAAGTGGTGCAGAGGACACAGAGATGTCTACTCACAATGAAGTATGCTTTTGCTTATACAACTTGATGCTATATGGACACAATGCATGGCATAAGAGGCCGAATGCGAATGCAGGGTGTCAAAATAGTTTTGTTGGAAGCACTTTTGCCAATGCAACTTTCTAATGTACAGCCAACGTTTCATTGCACTCACAGTGGCGTTTCACTCAAGTATTAGACAATTCCTTTTGGATTGGTAAAATTATCGCCTACCAAGTAGGAGTTAAGGTTCTGCTACAGCAAAGCACTACAGCATGTATTTATGTTCAAGCACTCGCTTAAGAGCTTTCCTGAATTTGGACTTGTGTTGAATGCTAGTGATATCACTTTCTGCTTCTCTGCTGTGTTTAAGTAGAGGAAGAGAATAAAGAGTAAGGAAGAATCTTCATCATTAGACTGAACAGGAATGAGACATGCTTCAGCTGGAGGCTTGTCTTCAGTCAGCCCCCTTTAGAGTTGACCACAACCAGCTAACAAGTTTTTTAAACACCAAATAGTCTGTGTTTACTATTAATTTGCATTTGTTCTTTTACTTCTTTTACTATCTGACAGGTAAACTCTTTAAAAAAATCAGTGAACTTAAAATATCGAGGAGACTTCATTTTAAAAAAGTAAACAAACTCAAGTGACGGCTCAAAGAAACACCTCCAGAGGCAGCTGCAACAGAGAACTGCTCTTGGACTAAGCATGAAAAATGATTCTTCTAATTACATTTGTACTAGAGACAAGTGTTTTATTTGGATCTACATGCACTTGTGTTACAGTTATTAACATCAATAAGAATTCTATACATGCATCTGAAGGAAATTATAACCTAAAGAAAGGTAAAAGCCTTCTGTTCATTTTGCATTTGTTTTAATCAGTAGATATTGCAGATTGCTCATTGCATACAGTTTATTCTTTGCCTTTGTCATAGGTCTCACCCCTACTCTGAACTTTAGGGTACAGATATGGGGACCTGCATGAACACCTCTTAGCTTAACTACCAGCTTAGATCTGGTCTCACTGCCACCATCTAGATTTTTGAGTTATCTGGAAAACTCTCTTCCCCCCCAAAACCTTCCCCTCCCTGGGTAACCTTGAGAGACTCCTCCACCAATTCCCTGGTGAACACTGATTCAAATCCCTTGGATCTTAAAACAAGGAGAATTTAATCATCCTCCCTCCTTTCCCCCACCAATTCCTGGTGAGTCCAGATCCAATCCCCTTGGATCTAAAAAACAGGGAAAAAATCAATCAGGTTCTTAAAAAGAAGGCTTTTAATTAAAGAAAAGACAGGTAAAAGAAAAAACCTCTGGGAGAGAGCATACCAGTTTATCTCACAGACAACAGATTTTAAACACAGGATGTTCCCCTGGGCAAAAACCTTAATACACACAAGAATACCCAATTTGATAATTCCCCTAATTGCACAAAGACAAGTTACAAAAGAAAATAAACATAAACCTATTTATTCCTTTCTAAAACTTACTACTCTGATAAGAGGCTGGTTCCTTGATCATTTCCACTCCGACTGAAACTGAAACTGACTCTAAACAAAGGGAACTTCCCTCTTTCCTTTTGAAACATCTTGTTTCCCCATTGGTTCCTCTGGTCAGGTGTCAGCTAGGCTAGGTGAATTTCTTAACCCTTTGCAGGTAAAAGAGGCATTAACCCTTAACTATCTGTTTATGACAGCCTTATTTATATTTGGCGCTGTTGCTTTAAGGTGGAGTGACTGACCCCGCTTAGTTTCTGTTTTAAAATGAACCATTTGCTTTGTTTTTATCTCAATTTTTGCCTGCCTACTGGGATTCTTATCCCCTTCCTAATTCAGCCTTCCTGGCATGCTCTCCAGAGACTGAAAGAAGGAAATCTAAATTGGAATACTTTGAAGATTTGGAGTGTCTATTCTCTCTTGGGAATACATGATGTTTGCCTCTCTGTCCCTCATTCTGGCAGCCAAGGAGCAGTGGTATCACTCTGTTCCTTCCTCCAAAACCTGTGAATTTTAGTAGGAATTCTAATAAGCCAATAATCCCAGTGTTACCATTATGTCACTAATAAAACAGATGCTTATTTACAATACTGTACAATGTGTATTTACAAAATGTCTCTAAAAATCCATATGGCATGTACAGAAGGAGCTGTAAATAAGGCATCCATTTACAACAAAATAAAATGTTTAACTTGTTAATAACTGGAAATAAACATAACTTCAACAGAATTTTTATATTTCAGGACTCTCACTGAATTGCTCTGACTCAGAATTGCATACCATAGGAATATAATGTGTTAATCTGAGAAATGTCTGCTCCAATTAATCACGCAAACAGTGCAACAAATTCCTGCATGTTATCCCTTGGGACTGACACTTCATAGCTTATGACAGTGAAATGAGGTAGTAGAAACAGAAGTGGTAGGAGACCAATAGGCTTTTGTAAACAAAATTAAATTTTGGTTGGTTTTGTAACAATTCAGTTTAAGTCAAGCAAAATGTCAGGAAAATCAGGAATACTGGTGTCATTCCTGCCCTTAAGTCACCCAGTTATGAATAGTTTTTACAGCAGATAAAAGTAATGTATTTACAATATCATTTAATATATCGTGAGATACATGCAGTAATGTGGCACAACCAGAATATATTGAAGAAACTGTATCAGCACCTCCAGCCTAGCAGAAGCTCCTTCTAGTGGTCATTCCACTTGTTAATCGAGGTCCTGTGGAATGCCCAGCTGCTCCTGGGTGTCCAGGGAGCAGCAGATGCCAGACTGTTTATTGGATTTGTGTTTGGCAAGAACGTTGCAACTGTTTCTTCAGGGTATAGGCCTCACCATGGTTATTCATGCTTTTGTCACCTCCACATGGGCAGCCTCTTAAAAGCATGTGGAAATTGCAGCTGGCACAGAAGCTGCTGCTGACCTACTCGGCAGTGTTTCACGTAGCAAGACTGTTACACTGTGCTTCTGGACTGCACTGGCTGTCAGTTGGCTGAAGGGAAAGATGATGATTTGAGCTACACAATCCTAAACGGTTTGGACTTCCTCTCTTCTGGTGTTATACCACTCCACCAGCATCAATTCTCAGAGGCACATCAGCTTATGCTTGTGATTAAAACCATAATTTAAACATCAGAAAGCCATTGAGAGAGAGATCTCCCATCACTTGGCCATAGAATACACTATCCCTCCAAATTCATTTTTCATTTCCTTTAACCTCGCTTTGGTAACTTGTGAGGCCTATCTGCTTTCCAGAGCTGCCTCTGCAACGTGAGTGTGTGAGAGTGTGTGTTCTGGTTGTAATTTTAAAAAGCACTCAGTGTTGACCTAAGTCTGCTCCCATCGAATTCAGTAGGAATTTTACCGTCACATATGTAATGGAAGCAGAGCTAGTCCAATGCTGAGGTGTCAAGAAATCAAGCCGTTTAAAAAGAAAATAAGTCAATGATAAAAACCTCAGCCAAAAGGTCAGACAGGTAGAACAGTTATGAACAGTCACAGTGAGCTACAGACTCTTAAACAACAGTTAAAGTGGAGAAGAAAAATCTAAGGAGTCAGAGAGAGAGAGGAGAAGATTGGGAAAATAGTTGAGTTTCATTACCGCTGCTTTTTGCTACTAGTCCAATGAAACAAGAGTGTCAGGCACAGAAAAGCATTTATACTTGGCTTAAAGCCAGGTGAGAGAAAACACAGATCCTCACCACATGAGGCCTGAGGAATAGGGTAAGATAATGAAACAACTGGTCAAATACAACTCTAGATTTGCCTCTTAACATGAAGAAGAGGAGAAATTTTCTGAGTGGCTTGTAATAATAGCCAGAGGAAAATATTCTGAGAAGAGGCTTGAAGGCTTTGTGATTTTACTAATCCTTATCCTTTTTTCCCCCACTTAAGAGTTACGCTGAATCCAATCCTCCATGCTGAATTGCCTTGCACTAATGAAACAGAAAGGTAAGAGTCAAATAAGGAACTAAGGAAATAAGGTACTTGTTCAAATGGTCACTAGTTCCTTACCCCTTTTCCTCCTGCATTTTCAGTTTTCTTAGTACTTCAACGAAACCTAGATATTTAGACAGACAGTCTCAGCATCATATAAAACTAGAACCAGGAAATCACTCAGACATTCATATGAATACAGATACATTACTATCCTTAACATCGATCAATAGGTCTCAAAGCCTGAAAAGCCAAATGCTTAAAAGCTCTGAATCCATGAAATTACAAATTCCAGATGCAGAGTAACTATTTTTACTGTTTGTTTTTTTAAAAAAAACTCAAACAAGCAAGGAAATTCCATGCAAAAAATTTTTTAACGTAGTATTAAGGCTGAGAAATCTTTTCTATTATAATGAAGCGGCAGTGAAGCTTTTCTATGATCATATCATTAGGAGCCTTATTCAAAACCCACTGAAGTCAATGGACAAACATTCACACCCTTCTTGGACTATTTCACTTTGGCTCAGCCTTAAGGGAAAATTGGTAAGAGCGCTGTTGTCATATTTCTTGGTCAGTGTTGGACAAGGCAGGATTAAACTGGATTCCCCAGATTAAACTTCCCCAAATAAAACTTTCAGCTTCTGATTGCAAAGTGAATTGAAATAACATCTAAAGAAACTCGTTTTTAAAGTAAAATGTTGAATTGCTATCTATACCTAGTAAAGATAAAGGTTATCTGGGCAATTTGAGGATTAATTCCAGTAGACAAAACAAAGACACTGTTGTCTCAACTCTAAGTAAAATTCTCTGCAGTTTTATCGCTGAAATTATCTAGGTACTTGATTTTTCCAGGGTATTTTGTTAACCGGGCTAAAATACCTCCTCCTTTCATAATACTGTCCAAGGAAATGTAAGGGCAGGATTAGAAAAGGAATGTCATTTGATATTTTCCTTAGATCTGGACTTCTGCATTGCAGGTATCAACAACAGTATTGTCAAGCACAAATATTCTACAATCATGAGTTACCCAACTGAAAAACATATTGGTTTTAAAATCATGAGAACTTTTTTAAAAAATAAAAAAAACCATCAAATTTGTTTTCTGGGGTTTTTTTTAAGCTTTTAGGATTCACATTTTCAAGCTTTTCTCTGCACACAAGGACTAGAAATTTACTTGTTTTTGCAAATTGAGGCTGAGTTTCTCAACATAATGAGATGACTCCAGGAGCTGGGGCTTGAAGAAAAACATCAAATATCACAAGACTCATGATTAAATCATAAGAAGTGGTGATACTGCAGCCACTCAGGATATTGTTGCTATTTTAATGTCATATATGTCTTTGAAGGGAGTTAGTGCAGTTCTCTCTCGTAGGTTTATGGATTTTTTGTGTGTGCGCGTGCTTGACTTATCCTTTTGGAAAATTCCTACAACAGTAATTGAAAATGGATTTTCCTTCCATAGAACAGTTCAAAAACATATAGCAAATTATCATTACTCTCTCTTTAATTTTCTGAGCTTTCAAAGCAATGTCTATGTTATATCTCAACTGAAACCCGCAGGGTTAATCTTTAAATTCTATAAGCCTTTTCCATAATGGCTATTTGACAAGTCTATACTACAGAAGATAAGGGTACTATGAAAGACCCCTCTGTAACAGGAAAGGTTGAGACTAGATATTGTTGCTTGCTTTCTGTTTATGGAGAGAGTCAGTAAATACTTATTGCTATATTGTAAAACCTTGGGAAGGTTTAGGGTCCAATCGTGCTCCACTGAATTTCAAATGAGTTTCACCATTTATTTCAACGGGTGTAAGATCTGGCCTTGCTACACAAAAACGTTTAGTGAGAAAGGAGGCTATTTTTCCTTTTATTCCTGTTTGTTTCGGCCACAATATCACCAGCCAGAACTGAAAAGTCTTCTACTATGGTCATTTTTAAACAGTATTTGCCAACACACAAGGGGGTCTAAGATACAGCAGGTATTCTCCTCTACCTATTCCAGGGGAATATCTTCAGAAGCTCAGACACCACTGTGTGCTATTAATTATTATCATTCATATTGTGATATGAGCCCAAGCCATGGACCATTGAGTTAGATGCTATCCAAACACATTTGAGGTGACTTGATCACAGTCTGTAAGTACTTACGTGGAGAACAGAAATTTAATAGAGGGCTCTTCAATCTAGCCAACAAAGATATAACAAAATATAATGGCTGGAATTTGAAGGTAGCCAAATTCAGACTAGAAATAAGGTGCACATTTTTAACACTGAGAATAATTAAGCATTGGAACAACTTACCAAGAATTTTGGTGGATTCTGCATTGCCGGACATTTTAAAATCAAGATTGCTTGTTTTTTTCTAGATATGCTCTAGTTGAAACAGGAATTAATTCAGGTATGTCTTGTGGCTTGTGTTATTCAGGAAGTCAGATAAGATACCCCTATGGCTTTATAATCTAAGATTTTAAGACAAAAAGATGGGCCCTCTCTCAAAGAACTTACATCTATAGACTGACTTGGACATTTTAAGAATGACCATTTTTTCTTTCCTAAGTGTCCTCTTCATCATCATAACCTTCCAGTATTGTGAGGGCTACACTAAAAGAGTGACACACAGCAGTGCTGACAGACCTGTATTTTTGGACCAAGACATACCATAGCACCACGTTACAAAAGGTACATATGCTCCAATACTGCTCTGAGTTATATCAAGAGCCATTTTGGCTGCTGCCCAGTCCAGAATCTGGGAAGCACAAATTAAGCTTTGAACCATCTTCTCTTCTCTCTCCTTGGGTGCACCAATTGTGAGTTCAGCTGAGCTGTGGATTGAGTCCAATGTCTTTTGGATATTCTCAGCTGAGAGTATAACTATCAGTAAAAACATCTGATGTATGGCTGCTTACACTCCTTCTCATCTGTTACAGTGGCATTCTGCCTGCTTATAAGTTGATTGGACATTTTCTCTAAGATCATTTGCACCAAGGAATAATAGTTTTCCTTAGGCACAGCACTCCAAGTGTCATTTGTTCTGCATAAAATTTGACTGTCTGCCAACTATGAAACAGTGGCACCTCGTGCTTCTCTGCATTTTTCTCCCTAGCTGACACTTTTACGCCACTCTTCCAACCAACAACCACTTATAAAAAGAGAAAAAGAAAATCTCTGAGAAGTGTGGAGAAGTAAGACACAATGTTCAGCAAGTTTCATTTCAGTCTGCAAATTAAGAAACTCATGGAGATAAATAAATATAAGTACCGGAAGAATGGATATTGCAGGCACTCTATGCAGGTAATTCCATGACCAACAGTGGAAGGACAAAAGAGAACCACAGTGAATGCCCAGAATACCAGATGTGCTGTGCAATTGTTCCCAAAGTTTACAGACTATGAAACAGGTATAACACAACCTCAGGAACCATTGACTGTGCAGGACCTTTTCATGTAGGGAAAAGGCAATCAGAAATCTTTCTGCAGGAATAGAATTGGGGCATGAGCAAAGAACAGAGCAGAAAAGATACATCAGCAGCTCCTAGCACTAGTCAACTTTATAATAAAAGTAGATTATTTTACAGAAAAAAGATATGTACAAGCCAATAGATTGTGTTTCTATTGGAGGGAGGGGGAAAAGGTGAGCAAAAACCAATTCTGCAACCTAAGTTTTGTCAACTAAGGCCCCGATTCAGGGTAGTACTTACATCAACCCTAATTTTAAGCATGTGATAGTCCCATTCAAATCTCTGGGACTTCATATGTTAATGGGCCTGATCCGGTTAGGTGCTGAGCACACTGACCTGACCTACCACAGCATTTCCCCCTCTTCCCCCTCAACATATACTTTGTTGAGACTGAATGCCGCAGAATTAACGGTGTGTAGTTTTGTTTGGGTTTTTTAATTTTTTTTCCTTTCAATTGTTTCTGCTCTATAACTTTTCAAAACTTCTCCAACTTTGAAAAAGTGACAGAGTAGCCAAAGGAAAAATGAAACACTAACTCTGAGACTCTGAAAAGCTCAAAATTTCCTCAGTTTTTCAAGACTATAGAAAAATGAAAAATTCAATAAAAATGCAACAAAATAAATCTTTTATTTTGCTTTGAAATCTCCCATAAAATCAAACAAAAAAATCACATTTTTCTGCAAAAACTATTTTAGTGAAACCCCATTTTGGAGGTAAAACCTTTTTGACTGGCTCCAATGATAGACACATATGCCTATTTTATGGCTGTATTAATATTCCCAACTCCCCCATGGATTACACAGTTATGTATTACTAGGAGTAGTATATTATTGTGAAGTGGATCCCTAGGAGATGACCAACACCTTTTCTGAGACTGGCTTGAAACCCTGAGATAACTATTTGCTTTGAATCACATTGTAACTCATCTGGATTTGCTTCAAACCAGAAATCCTGAGGTGAAAGGCTCCCATTGTCAGTTCCCTAAACTATCAAGTCTCCCAGTTAATCCCACAAGTTTAATATGCCCATGCATCTCTATAGATGAACTTCAGAACCATTCAGACACAAAACCATTTTCACAGTGCAGATTATCAAATGCTCACGTGGTACAATTCTTATATTATACTGTCCATGGACATGCTCAGGAACTATTATATGAAATTCCTAGGATCCAGCTGAGCCATTGCTATGTAATAGTGGCTCCTGTTGATTTCAGAAGGAGTAGCTAATATGAAATGAATGCATACGTGGGCCTTAGTTCTAAATTATTCACATATGTTAATATTTTCCTCCTGCCCTGTTATGTATTCTTAAAATTAGTTTGCTAACATATACAGCAGGGGTCTCAAAATCAAATGACCACGACGGCCACATGAAGACTAGTGCATTGGCCCGAGGGCCGCATCACTGCCCCCCCCACCTCGTTGCCCCCAGCCCCACCCCCACTCCATCCCTTCAAGGAGGCCCCGCATCTCCCCCGTCTCTTCTCCACCTCCTCCCCTGAGCGTGCGGCTCCTCGCTCCTCCTCCTCCCTCCTGGAAAGTGCAACAGCTGTTTGGCAGCAGGAAATGCCTGGAGATAGGCAGAAAAAAAATGATGAGTAATATAGTAGTATAGTATTAAAATATGCTATTAAAAGTCAATTTATTAACTTTTTTATTAACCTCTAACTGTAATGTGAAAAGTCAGTGCTAATTTTGACAGTCATTTCATTTTTGACCACTTAGCTGGCAGCGTTTTGCATCAACCTGAGCGTCAATATTAGGTTTGATATCCTGAGACGAAACCAATCTCAGTGTTGCTTTCAAATGTTCATCAGTGAGCCTTGACCTTAACACAGATTTGTTCATCTTCATGGAAGAGAAAAACTGTTCACATATATATATACTTCCAAACATTGCCATTATCCTTAAGGAAGCACAGAATAACATGGGAAATCTTTCTTGTGAAAGAAACCTGTAGAATTCTGGAATTCCAACATTTGTATACTTCTGCTTCAAAATGGTGTCACATTGAAGCTCCACTAACTCCATCTGCATTTCCTCTGCAATAGTCAATTTCAACAGCAAATGGTGTGGAACAAAGTTGAAAATGTGGCTCAAGTGCCTTGAAATCTTTAAACTGCATATCAAACTCTTTGTGTAAGTTATAAATGATCTCTGCATATTCTTTCAAGGATTTGGGTTCAACTTTTCGTAAGGAATTCAGAGTCGAGAAATGGACCAAATTGCCAGTAGTCAGCTGTTTCCCCCACAAAGTAAGCTTGACTTTGAATGACTTAACACTGTCATACATCTGTGTTATCAACTGTTTTCTACCCTGAAGTTTCAAGTTCAGTGCATTCAGGTGATCAGTTACATCTGTTAGAAAGCAAGGTTGCAGATAAAAATGGAATCGGCAAGCTGTGGAACCTCCTTGTTTTTCATTTTAATGAAGGAATTAATCTCCTCTCTAAGTGCACAAAAAAGCTTCAAAACATTTCCACAACTCAGCCATCTAACTTGAGTGTGATACAGAAGTTCCCCATATTCACTGTCCATACTTGCTAGAAAAGAAGTGAACTGTCTGTGATTCAGCCCTCATGCACATATAAAATTACGTTTTAACAACTACTTCCATAACTTCCTTCATTTGTAGACTTTTACTACACCAGGCTTCCTGGTACAAAATACAATGTATATGGGTGAAGCTAATTCCTGGTACACTGAAGCTGTTCAGTTTGGTCTTCAATAATCCAACCACACCAATGTTTTCAGAGCACATTAATGGCGCACCGTCTGTAGCCAAAGATATGCGCTTGTTCCACGGCAGTGCAGCTTTTCAATGCACTCTTCCAGTCCTGGAAATATGTCACATCCCATTGAGGTACCCTTCAGTGGCATTAAGTCTAGCAATTCCTCAGTTATATTCAAATTGCAATCCACTCCTCTAATGAACACTGCACACTGTGCGATATCCCATATAACTGTACTCTCACCAAGCGCAATTGGCAAAAGACTTTGCAGCATTTTCATTTGAATCTATTGTTTTTGCACATTAACAACTAAATCTGTTATCCTGCAGGCAACTGTATTGGCAGACAAGCCTATGCCTTCAAAAACTTTCTTCCTATCAGGACATAAAATTTCGCTGGCCTTCTAAGACGTTCTTTAATGAATAAGCTTTCTGGTAAAAGGTTGCAATGATTTAGCTATCATTTCGCTTATCACAAAACCTGTTCTTACTGAATCTTTGCTAGACTTGTTAATCCCTGAAAGAAATTTCTTTGCTTGGCAAATGCTACTTTAAGTTGCTCAACTTTTTCCTCTCGGATTTTTCCGGTGAATGCATCATATTTTTCATGGTGCATTGTGTCACCACATTATACTGACGCATGTTATACTTCTTGAGAACAGCAATCATTTGCTGACAAATAAGGCATTGAATTTTATCTTTTACCTCTGTGAAAAAATATAAATTCTCCCATTTGTCTTGCAAAACTCTTTTTTCTTCCATGAGTGTTCTTTTTTTCAACGAAGTCATTTCCAAGCAGTTTTAATAAAATATATACACTCAGTAACGCACCTCACTCAAAGGACAAAACACGCACTTAGTTAGAGTTACTTCTGTTAAAGCTCTCCCACCCCTGCACTGGGCTGCACCACCACTCCACCCCTGCTCCGCCTCTTCCAGGGGTGGCAGGTTTGTAGAAATTTTGGTGGTGCCCAGAACCTGCCCCCCTAAAATCTGACCCCACCTGCCTAAGGCTCTGGGAGGAAGTTTGGGTGGGAGAAGGGGTCTGGAGTCCAGGCTGTAGGATGTAGTTTGGGTACTGGGTGCAGGCTCCAGGCTGGGGCAGGGGTTGGGGGTGCAGGAGATGGTGGGGGGTACAGGTTCTGGGATGGATTTTGGGGATAGGAGGGGTTGAGGGGTGAGGGCTGTGGGGCTGGGGATGAGGGGTTTGGGGCATTGGAGAGGCTCAGAACTAGGGCAGAAGGGCAGGGGAAGGGCAGCCTGCCTTGACCCTAGTGAAGGGGGGCACTAGGACCCTGCAGCAACAGGTGATGCTGGAAGCCAGCAGAGTCGAGAGGAGTCAGCGTGAGCTGCAGGCTCTGGGGTGGTGAGGGGGAAGCAAGTGAGGGCCAGGAGACACTCGGGGGAGGTGCGTGGGGGCAGCAGGCGGGGCTGAGGGAGGGACCTGGCCCTAAACATTGGGGAGCAGTGTGCAAGGAACTTAGCTGCTACAGAAAATAACTTGGGGAGAGGTGGGGGTAAGGGGAACTTGGCAGCGACAGGAAGTAACCGGAGAGGGAGAGGTGGGAAACGCAGGAAGCTTCGCAGGCCACGTGTTTGAGACCCCTGATATACAGCAATGCAGCAAGGTTGTTTTGAATTCTGATCCTGTCCTATAAAATGTCAGCAACTCTCCCAACTTGGTGTCATCTGAAAATTTTATAGGCATACTCTCTACTCCATTATCCAAGTCATTAGTGAAAATATTTAATACCACCATACTCAGGATTGACTCTTGTGGTACCCCACTAGATATGCCCTCCAAGTTTGACAATGAACCATCAATACCCACTCTTTGGGTACAGTCTTTCAACCAGTTGTGCACCCACTTTACAATCATTTCATCTAGACCACATTTCCCTAGTTTATGAGAATGTCATATTGGACTGTGTCAAATATCTTACTAAAATCAAGATGTATCATGTCTACTACTTCCCCTCTATCCATTAGACCAATAACCCTGTCAAAGAAGGAAATTAGGTTTGTTGGGCACCATTCATTCTTGACAAACCCGTGCTGGCTATTCCTTATAACACTATAATGCTCTAGGCACTTACAATTGATTAATAATTTGTTCCAAGGTGTCCAAGCTAGGCTGACTGGTCTATAATTCACTGGGTCCTCTTTGTTCTCCTTTTTAAAAGATAGATACTATGTTTGCCCTTCTTCAGTCCTCTGGTATCTCGCTTGTTCTCCACAGTTCTCAGAGATCATTGTTAGCAATTCCCAGATTGCTTCAGCTAGTTCCTTAAATATTCTAGGATGAATTTCATGAAGACCTGCTGAAATATTCTTTGACCAGTTCTTTCCCTATTTTCGCTTGCATTCCCCTACACCCTCACCCCCTTGTTGTTAATATTAGCTGTGCTGAGTAGTAGGGTGACCAGACAGCAAATGTTGAAAATTGTGAGAGGGGGTGAGGAGTAATAGGAGCCTATGTAAGAAAAAGGCCCCAAAATTGGGACTGTCCCTATAAAATCAGGACATTTGGTCACCCTAGCTGAGTATTTGGTCACCATTAATGGCTTAAGTGAAGATGAAAGCAAAATAGGAATTAATCACCTCTGATTTGTTGATATCATCAGTTATTAGCTCCCCTTCACTATAAGGTAGAGGACTTACACTTTTCTGGTTTTTTCTTGCTCTTAAGTCTTTAAAGAACCTATTATGATTGCCTTTTATGTCCCTTACTAGATGTAACTCAGTCTGTAGCACCCAAGCTACACAGAGCTCTTCTTCAAGTCTGGGGCAGGTATTCAGTGTCACAACTAAACACAAGGTGGATCAGAATGTTTAGCGTAAGTAAACTCATATTCTAAGAGACCATTCAAGGTGAAGTGTATTTAACACCTCTCCAGTCACAGGACAAAAAAGGGGTGAACTGGGTTACAGGCTGTTGTAATCAGCCATAAATCCAATATCTTCATTAAGACCATGATTTAGTGCCTTGTAAAGTTAGATCTTAAAATGGTCATTTAAAATCTAGTATAACTCTGCTTATCAGGGTAACGTTGAGCCAAGTGCCACCATCCATACTCCCCTTGAGCAATACTCTGACGCCAGGAGTAATCTCATTGATCTCAATGGGACTACTCAAAGAATAAGGTACTAAACATGAAAAAGAGTGGCAGAACCTGGCCCAATGGCTTTAGGTAGACCATAGATTGAACTAGAAACTCATACTATCAATCAATCCATGTTAATAATTGTGAGGCAATGAAAATTTAGGAAATTACTATTTTGATATGAAATAGATTTCAAAAATAGCACTAGAACTGATTTTGAGAGTTTGCAGAATTATATATATTCTTCTTTCTATTCATTATGTTGTAAATACTGTTGGCCACTAATTGGCACTTGGTTAAATAGCAAAAAATGACTATTTATGCATAACAAGCAAAAACCAATGACATTACATAAACATTTCATGTAATATATTTAGATAAAGAGAATGTACTCTTCATTGCTGAGCTCTATGTCATTTTTCTTCTGGACTTGCTGAGTACATAACATTAAGTCATGCAGAAGTATTTTAAATAGGAAATCAGTTAAACATTGTAACCATAATTACCACACAAAGAATTTAGTGATTTCTGCTACTGATGTTGTTTTTCTTTGTTTAGTCACAGAGTGATCACTTACATTAAATATGCAGCAAGTGAACATCCTCCTAATGAACTACAGTTGAAGCAAGTCTCTGGTCTCATATTAGTAACCTCTGGGTGCTTAAGTAGAATTAACTGATACCCATTATAGTATCTCGGATCATTGCCTTCCGGGTGGGAGCTCAAGGATAATCTACTCCTTAAATGATGTGGGCTGTAAAGCAGTGTACATAAGTGTTGTTCAGCAAGGCATCTGTTGCCTTAAATGTTGAAACAGTTTCTGCTTGCTTAGTGACAGGGCATGCTGTAGAAATAGGAGTCCAGATGTTTTATCCCTTCTAGACATTTGCTTAGTTTATTCATGATGTATTTATTATTAGTATGACATGCCTCTGAATTAATGTTTACAGTGATGTGGGAGCTCAGCACTCATCAGCATCAGACTATGTTTTCTGAGTTCAGGTAGCCAACTATTCACACACCTAATTCACATGCTTCATGGGCATCTCACATATTCCCAAATTAAATAATGTAAATATTAATTTAAATACTTGGGTTCAATGGAGCACATCATGCCTTTCAGCAAGCATTGCACCTTTTTTTATAGTTAATAAAATATTGGCTTTCCGCTGAAAATGCATGGGGTAGTTAATATACAATTTAATGAGAAAATTAGGTCTCTGCTCTTCTTGCATATTTTCTGTCTGAAATAGTGACGCAAACTTGCTTCAAAAGGGCATTCACTCTTGCCTTCCTATTGTTTGCAAACAGAATTTGAACTCCTTTTGGGGCACTTTTCTTTTTAATTACATTTTCATCCATTGGTAGCTTAGAGCATTTGAAAGATAACAGGCTACTCTGGTCAACTTTTTGCATGGAGGATCCTCTGAAATATCAGGACTATCACAGCATCAATTATATCACTGTTTTTATCATGTGAATTTAACACAAGCAACCCAATTAAAAACACAATATACTTATTACCTTGCTCAAGGACCAATATCTGTGAAGATCTAATTAAAAGGTGATGATGTAACGGGCTTTCTCCATCTACCGTGTGATCTAGAGGTAAATCGTATTTAAACTGCATTCTAAATCTCACTTATACTTGAGGTCCTTGAAGCTGACATTTTCCTAACAAAACTCATCCCTAAAGTATATCCTTTCCTTTTGGTTAGTCTCCAAAGTAGAACTAGTTCAACTTATAGCCATGTCCTCTTTAAACTGAATTTTAAAATTTGAGTCAATTTCACTTTTGTTTTCCTCCTTTGTTTTTTCTGTGTTGAATAAGTAAATTGAATTATTGCAAGATAGATAAATGATATTTTTTAAATATAGTTCTAGGTATAAGATACTGGTTAAAGTGAACTTGAACCTGACTTCAGCTTTGATAAGTTTGTATATATGCCCTTTTGATCCTTCTTTCCCTATTGCTATATCAGAACAATCTTGCCTTCCATTCCCCTCTCACAATATATCTCCACTGCAATCTATGATTTGTCCAAAAAGTCGTGGATCTGAATCTAGCCTTTCTACTTCCAGTAAAGGCCCCATTCCAACTTGATCCAATTAATGACCCTCTCCATTCTTCCTTCTACTACTTAAAGAACACCGTTGCTGTGAAAACTCTTGCAACTCTTCTACTGAACCCTGAGATGGTTCTCACTCCCCCTTGGAGTCAGAGAGGAAACAGTTTTCCATGTATGGAAGATATCTAAGTCCCAATTTTCCTCTCAATTACACTGGTATAAACGAGGAGCAACCTAACTGCAGTGCTTAATTTGTGCCATAGATTGCCAGGGATGAACTCTGGCACCTCTAAGCTTGGCAGTTCATACCCCTAGTACTTCTGGGCTTTCTGTGTCAGTTATAAAAGTAAAAAAAAAAAAAATGCTTAAGCCCAGCATCTCTTTCACTACAAATTAAGCAATGGAGTTACGTTATTGTAAGAGATCACACCCTTAAATCTCAGAGGAATAACCTCCTCTTTCTGATGTGACTGGGCTGAAAGCCAGAGCGCCAGGAAGTGTGAAGAGTAAAGATGTTGCTCAGCACCCATAGACCCTGAAAAGATAGAAAAAAAGAGGTAGAAAAAGAAGAATCTGGGCAAAGGACTTAGTTCAAATGTATCCTTTGAATTCTCATGGGCATGGAATACATTATCATAAGTAGTTATCAATGAAAATCATCATCTTAGACATTCTAGACACTATATTGACAGACCGCGGTGAGTTGGAGTTTAAGAAAATCTAAGGCAGATAAATTAAGCTGATATCACAGTCTAGCAATCTTACATCCTTGGTAAATGTAACAAGATATATCTACCCTGGTGAGTCAGCAGAAATTAGCTAACTTTTTCATCCAAGGTCCCAACAGTTGGAAAGAATGTATGTCAATAGAAGATCCCCTTACTCTGTTAGAGAGTGTGACACTTGACAGATAAGTTATCACCAATTTCCCCAAAGAGTTTATAATCCATATTTAGATAAAAAAAATAATTATGACAGTGATAACAAAAACAATGGGGAAAGAGGGGTGACTAGGAATAAAAGAGGAGATGGGTAACAGTAACAAGATAATGAAGTTGCTTGGGTTAGTTACGTAAATAACTTGATAGTTTCATTTCATTAAAATACTTCATGAATACCAAAATAGAGGATATATCCTTATGTTGCATTATATTCAAACATATGAATGTAAATAAACACAAAAAACCTAGCCCAATTCTGTCTAACAATACAAAGTCGATAATATATACCATCGGGGTCGCAAGGGGGTGCATGAAGATATCTGAGTGCATTAGGTAAATGTGCATCCGTATAAGGAAGTGTGTGTATTGAGGTGATATAGAAAGGTCAAGAGCGGAGAGTTTCATGATGTAGATCCCCGTATAAAGCATGCAAATTGAGAATTAAGTTGAATTCCAAATAGCTAAGGAGATGAAACGATGTGGAGAAGCAGTTTACTTATGCCAGCATCAGCTAACTCAAACATGAGCAATTTGAAATAACTGTCAAAAGCTACAATATTTCCATTTCTGTTTCCCAAGGAAAGTAATGTAATTTAGAAATGCTTGAACTTTTTGTATTAATCTCATTGGGCAAAAAAGGGATTAATATTCTTATTTTCTGTGTGTTTGTGTGTGTAGTTAAACAAAGATTTTGCATAGTCACATTCATTTACACTTTGTTCTTAGAATTCTGTGTCAGTTTTCATGCTAAGACTTATCTTGCCATTTTTACCAGGCAAACAAGAGAGCATTTTGATCAAGTAATAAGCAAGGAGCAAATCTTGTCTCTGATCCCTGGACATGGAGAGCAGAACAACTGATCAGATAGATCTTAAGGCACAGTTTTGTGATGGTTACCAGTCTCCCAGAGTGAAGGGTTGATTTGGGGGGCAGATGTTGCGAGGCAAGCCTGCTGCCAGACCAGGGCTGATCACTCAGCTGCCATGACTCATCTCTCCAATAATG
This sequence comes from Chelonoidis abingdonii, assembly GCF_003597395.2. Taxonomy (NCBI): domain Eukaryota; kingdom Metazoa; phylum Chordata; order Testudines; family Testudinidae; genus Chelonoidis; species Chelonoidis abingdonii. The sequence goes on from NC_133776.1 coordinate 31,372,199, forward strand.
CCCTCAGTGACCCAGATCTCAGGCTTGCTGCAGCAGCCTATCTCTGAGAAGGGCATGGGTCAGATGACCCCTCAAGCACAGGTATTTTACTGATCCCACCAGAGCTGCAAGATAGTCTGTGCAACAGCTCTAGCTGGCTTGGAACGTCCTACTGACTCTCAGGGTATGTCTACACTATGGGATTATTCTGATTTTACATAAACCAGTTTTATAAAACAGATTGTTTAAAGTCGAGTGCACGCGGCCACACTAAGCACATTAATTCGGTGGTGTGCGTCCATGGTCCGAGGCTAGCATCGATTTCTGGAGCGTTGCACTGTGGGTAGCTATTCTGTAGCTATCCCATAGTTCCCGTAGTCTCCCCCGCCCATTGGAATTCTGGGTTGAGTCCCCAATGCACGATGGTGCAAAAACAGTGTCGCGGGGTGATTCTGGGTAAATGTCGTCACTCATTCCTTCCTCCGTGAAAGCAACGGCAGACAATCATTTAGCGCCCTTTTTCCTTGGATTGCCCTGGCAGATGCCATCGCCGGCAAACCATGGATCCCATTCAGCTTTTTTTTTTACTGTCACCGTATGTTACTGGATGTTTAACAGAGGCGCTCCTGCAGCGCTACAGCAACAGCATTCATTTGTCTTTTGCAAGATAGCAGAGATGGTTATCAGTTGTTACTTGTACCATCTGCCATGCTATTGAAAATTGGCAGCGATGATGGTTATCAGTGGTTTGTACTGTCTGCTGCTGTCATGGGTGCCCTTGCTGAGGTCAGCTGGGGGTGCAAAGACAAAAATGGAATGATCCCTGAATCAATCCTCCTTTATGGTATCTAAAAATAGTCAGTCCTGCTAGAATTGGTGCGTGTGCTAGAGAACCAGTGTACAGAGAGCACAGCTGCTCTGTGTCAGCATCACAGAAATGATGAGCTACATGCCATTCTAGGGGGTGCCCCTGCAACAATCCACCCGTGCTTTCCCTGCTCTACCCGCTCGCGGGGCTCGTTGCAGTGTCCCCTTTGGTTGTGATGAAAGCAATAAAGAATTGGCAGGAATAAGAAAATGCTGACTTGGTAGTGAGATCAAATGAGGGGGGAGAGCGCAGCCTCAGCTGCTATGATAAGTCCAGGCAGGACATTAAACGGTGCGGGGGAGAGGAAGTCCAGGCAGTACAGAATCTTTTCTTACCCATGAAGGAAGGGGCGAGGAGCTCAGCCCCCAGTTACTATGATGACGACAGTACCAGCCTTCTGACCATTGACTGGGAATAGACCAGGAGGTCATTCCCATTTTTACCCAGGACGCCCTGGCCGACTCACTGAGGCAGCCAGGAGACTCACGGGCTGATGATGACGACGATAGCAATCCGTATTGTAACATCTGCCACCGGGGAGGGGAGAGGCGAAGATGCTGGCCTGTTCACTGCTACACGCATCGGCGTCTACCAGCAACATGGCAGTAGACATAGGGTGACATTGAAAAAGTCAAGAAAAGTTTTTTTCCCTTTTCTTTCATGGGTGGGGAGGGGGGTAAATTAACGACGCATCTTCTGAACCCCCCGACAATGTTTGTTGACCCCTACAGGCATTGGGAGCTCGCCAAGCAATGAAATACTTTTCGGCGACTGCTGGGGACTGTGGATAGCTGGTTATTGTCCTCAGTACCGCCCTCCCTCCCTCCATGAGCGTCCATTTGATTCTTTGGCTTTCCGTTATGGTTGACACACATCACTGTGCTGTGGACTCTGCCATCATACCTGGAGATTTTTTTCAAGTGCTTTGGCATTTCGTCTCTGTAATGGAGCTCTGATAGACCAGATTTGTCTCCACACATACAGCGGTCAGATCCAGTATCTCCCGTACAGTCATGTGGAGCTCTTTTGATTTGGAACTGCATCGCACCTGTGCTGATCACCCGAGCGCCATGCTGGGCAAACAGGAAATGAACATTCAAAAGTTCGTGGTGGCCTTCCTGTTTACCTGCCCACTGCAATTCGAGTTCGGGGATTGCTTCCAGAGCAGTACAATGCGTGCACTGTGGGATACCGCCCGAAGGCCAATACCGTCGATTTGCAGCCACACTAACCCTAATCCAATATGGTAATACCGATTTTAGCGCTACTCCTCTCGTCGGGGAGGAGTACAGAAACCGGTTTAAAGAGCCCTTTATTTCGATATAAAAGGCCTCGTTGTGTGGACGGGTGCAGTGTTAAATCGGTTTAACGCTGCTAAAATCGGTTTAAACACGTAGTGTAGACCAGGCCTAATATAACAGACACCCTAGACTTCCAGTATGCCCTTGATCTGGTTCCTGTCCCTGCCCCACACTAGTTTTGTCCCTGCCCTAGGTCCAGTTCCTATCCCTTTCCCCGCCTTTCCTGAGCCTTGTTCCAGCCCACTCCCGCTTTGACCATGTCCTACTCTGATTTTGCTCCAGCCCTGCATCCTATTCCTGACCCCTGGCCTTCAGAGCAACTCCAACCCAGCTTAAACTCTTGGCCTGAATCTGGACTCTGACTATCAATTTGGCTTGCCTATGGACTCTCACCTTGATTCTGACACACAGCCCATCCCCAGACCTCAGTTTCAGCACTGCCCTCAGCTTGGTTCTGATTCTATGTCCAGCTTCAACCACCACTCTAACCACCAGGCATAATAGCCTGGAACCAGAGCATCTGTTTCATCTCTACTGAAATACATCAAAAGCCATTTTTCAACCCAACCCATGCAGATGGTCACCTCAAGAGTACAGACTTATGCACTAGCATCTGGAGATGAAATCCATGGGCTGAAGAGAATTCCTTCTCTCTCCAGTATACAGACTAGTTTCTTGAGTTGTGTATTAGACCACTGAATTCAGTAAGAAGTCCCTGAATAAGGAATTCAGATTAGGTCCAATAAGAAATTTTCAGTGAACAATTGAGTTTTTACTGGAAGAAGAAAAAGAAAAAGCTCTGATTTTCAGTAACAGAAAACCCAAACATTTTCAGCCAGAAATGACCTCAAAATACATTTTGTTGTTGTTGCTGACCAAAAATTTGACTGAAAATTACTGAAAACAAAACAAAAAAATTAAATGTCCATCTGAAAAAAAAATGACACTTTCTGTGAAAATTTTCATTTTCTTAGCAATCCAATTGTTTATTGAATAAAAATTGCAATGGAAAATATTTGACGAGCCCTAAAAGACAATATCCACAAATGACCCTGAACATACCAAGCAGATATATTTGAAAAGGACATTTGTTCTTAAACAAAGAATATTTGACCACCGTTTATATTCAAATACAGTTTTGTTTTTAAAATGAAAACACTAGTGACTGACCGAAGTGGAAACATTATTAGCTGTCATCTTGGAATTTCTCTGAGATGTAATGCCTGTGGCAGCTTTTCCTAAAAGGATTTTGAAAATTCTAGTTGGAAGGACTTTACAATATTCCAGCAGAACCCTTCAAAATAATTTCACTCAAGGCATCACTAGTGCCTCAGTTTTCAAGTGACAGCATCATAGCAGGTGATGTATAGTCAGAGCTGGGAGGATGCATCTAGTAATTATTCCTGTTATTTCTTTGCTAGTAATACTGATGTTGCACTTGTAATTCGTTGCCTTTTAGTTTACTGGTTTCTATCAACAATAAAGAGCAATATAATTTGTTATACCAGGGATAGAAGGTGTAACTGCTGCAAACACTCCAGTGAAGTCATGAGAGAGACTTTCAAATCTGAGGCAGGCGCTGCTCATTTTCCCATCATTGCTCCAAGCCATACATGGAAGTGGAGGTAGAGATAGATCAGCCAATTACTTAGAACATTTAACAGAAAACTGAACACAACACTAGATAATGTATTGTAGAGAATAAACCTACATTATCAGGATGGTGGGGTAGATAAGTTAATAGTTTGTTTTTTTCCATCCCTAACTTCTGGGATAAACCAGGTGTGAAAAGAGGATGCTTGAGGCAGTTCTTTGGTATTACACAGTTCATTCATGAAACAGGAATCCAGGAAATGTGCTATAGCTAAAATATTCTGTCATCTTTTCTCACTGCTTCATCCTCCATTTTAGAAAGACCTGCATAAACTAGCTTCAGGAGGCAATCTGCAACCTTATTCTGAGCTACCAATTGATAACAAACCTCAAAGCTGTAGAGCGGCAAAGAAAGTTAGAACAAAAGTCCTTAGGCCAGATAAAAATACTATTTCATAGTTCAGGAAAGATGTTTGAAGATTAGTAATAGAAGTGATATTTTGATCAGCAAGTATGAGCATCATGAAGTAAGTATTTCCAAAGTAGCAATTAGAGCTTGTCAGGAATTTTTCAGGGAAATTAAATAAGAAAATGACAGTTCATGAAAACTGAAACCTTTTGTGGAAACTTATTGGTTTAAAACAAACAAACAAATTTTCATCTGTAAGATTTCTCAGGAGGAGGATGAAATTCTGATTTAAAACAAGAGAGAGACTGCAGAATAGTCAATAGCCCAGAGCTTTGGAGTCTGATTTTGAGCAAGAATTTGAATCTTGATCTCCCAAGTTCCAGATGAGTGCATTAACCACCAGGCTAGGCAGTCAATCTCTCTCTATATAGCCAAATGAATATTTATTTATAAAAAGTGGATCGGTTCTACCAGCAGAGACTAAAAGAGTGAAACCTGAGTCAACACTCACTGGATATGCAGGAGACCCAGATTTAAATACCTGCTTTGAGTCAGGCTCCTAACCACTGGGCTATTGGCTATTCTGGACTCTCTCTCACTTTTGTTTTCCCTTCACAAAAAAATAATAATCAGAGAATCTAAGTTTGTTTCCTGTGAGGATTCACCCCTCCCATCCCCCAAACCTCTTGTTTTCTGGCCAGTCCTAGTTTGCAGTACTTTAAACATATTCCTACAGGGTAAAATACTATTAAAGAACGAACATTTTTTTGCTGATAAGTCTACCTGTGATAAATCAGGAGTCCAGCAAAGCAGATGATCTAGGAATAAATTAAATACAGATGTCTTGTCCATCTTATATTTATGTGAGCATTTGGCATTGATCTTAGAGTATATAGAAAAGAGGTTTCAGCTCTTTCTCCCTCTCTGCTTTTTTCAGCACAAATTATCTAGTCTTAAGCACTCTATCATGTTGTATAGCACAACGACATTTCCATCAGAAGGTAAATAAAACTCAAATGAATATAAATGTCTTTGCATCTCACATTTCCTGTCACAGACACTGAAATATCAATCTGATACACTTGTAGTTAAGCATCAGCAACCATTTTCATTACAACTCAGAGTGCTAAAGGATAATAAAGGAAGATATCAACATTCATAAATGAAAATATCAACATTCATAAGTGAATTAGAAGTTAATACAGGGGCATATTGTGAAAACATTTGACATTGGATGTCATTTTTATACACTGTTATATGGTACTTTTCATTAAAAAAAGGTCTCAAAGCAGTCTGTATTCAATATACATTTGACCTGCAGTTTAAAAAATAAATCAACTCTGTAACTGGAAGTCCTAGCTCTTAGCTGACCAATACTAAGCAATCTATAATGTGTCAAAGAAATTACATGGAAGACTGAATAGGTTATCTTGTGCAGAAATGTTCCCTACATTGTTTTACTGAGTGATTTCTCCAGTCAAATATTAAATAATTCAAAGATTGGGCTTTCAAATGAAATATATGATCTTTTGTCCACACATTTTCAATTGGAAGTATTAGCCATAAATTATCCAGGGTCCTAAACTGTGGTTATATCAGGCCAAGACAGAAAGTCCTATGCTTCTTGATTTAATTCCCATGCTCAGACCCCTTTCCCCGCCACCCATCAGGTCCTTCTTGATCTAGTAGGCTCAAAAGGAGGCTGTTTATAAGGTGCACAATTTAGAACTCTATTCTTATCCCACTGAATACATAGTTTGCACATCCACTTGTTTCATTATTACATTATGTGATTTGTATGCACCTCTTGCAGTCAGAACTTTTTGGTCGGGAGGAAGAGATGAAGTACTCACATAGTATTAATGTGTATATTTTGTAATAAAATTTTGTAAATTTTATATGCTCACAGAACCAAGGTAATCTGCAGAGGTGGTTCCATGAGTATTTTAATTCACTCCTATAAGGCCTGATCTAATGCCCACTGAAGTAAACAGAAATCTTTCCATTGCTTCAAAGTAGGTGTTGGACTGGGCCTATAGTTAGTTCATATTTTTTAGTTTATAGAAAATAGAATGTCAATGTATCTACTTTCTGCAATTTGCAAGTCCCAGTACTGATCATGCATGTGAGCTTAATTAGAACACAATGATATCCCATCATGTGGCCCCTTTCTGTTGTGCTTAGACAAGTTCTGAGAAAATTGACTCCCTGTAATGTGCATCCGGTTTCAGGCATCTTTCCATTAAAGTCTGAAGCTCACAGCCTCAAGCTACAACTAGGGTGCATAACATCATGTCAGCCTTCACACTTTTGTTTCTAAGGTTTGTGAAATAGATGTTTAATAAAGACAATCTAATTGGCAAGCTAATGATCCACACAGACTCCCAGAACTACTGTATCACGAGTAGAAGCATCTGTGTGCTAATGATTTAAAAATTAAGATTTTTTTTTTTTTAAAAAGTGAAACAGGCTAATGAGTTGGACAATAAATGTATTGTAAAAAAATCAATTCCTAAACAGTATTTAGCATTTTGCTTCCAGGGTTTAGTGTTATGTTAAATTAATATAATTATGTTTTACTGTTTGGCAGATTCCCTTAAACAATTACATAAAATATTTAAAAAACACATTAAATTAAAGTCTTAATTTTACCTTAAAGTCACATAATCAAGGATTTGCCTTTATGGCATAAAATCGGTCAACACTTTAGGTTGTCACAGGCTGGAATTTATTGTAGCGCATAATAGTTTGCATCATTGTGTTGTTGGTCAGGCTGATAACATACATTCATCCATGCAAAAATGTGTTTGGGATTTTAAAAACTGCATAGGTGTGTGAATATGGAAATATGAGCATAACCGTTTAAATAAGGGATGTAGATCTGAGCCAGCACCAATGAAGCCAATGGAAGCTTTGTTATTGACCAGAGTTGCCTAGGAATTCTCCAATGTAATATTTTTCATTGGAAAAATGTTGATTTGTTGAAACTGTTTATGTACAAGGATTGATTTAGATGAAGGTCCCGATTTGGAAAAAAAATAAATGAAAAACTTATGAAATTGGCAGAGAGTGTCCTGTTCCCACAACTCTGAAATGCTTTTATTTTAATTGACATTTTGTTTCAAAATTTTAGAATAAAGTTAAAAAATAAAACATCAAAATCAAAACAAAAAACTTTTAGGCATTATTTAATTGAAATATTTTGGTTGACCTTATCCAAAAAGTTTTTCAAATGACTAATTTCAACATTTTCATTCCATTTGGGGATGGGAAACCAACCAACCAACACCACTACACAAAATCTTAAATTCTCTCAGGATGAGCAAAGCATTTCCTGTCCACCTCTACTATTGAATTCAATAGGTGTACGACTGAGCAGTATGAAGACTAATGGAATTTTCAAAAAGATAGCTTTATCAGCCAACCTATGCAGAAGCTACCTATGGGGAACTTCTCAGAGATACTTGGTGATGGCGACCTTCCCTTCTCATTGTGCCTGATATAACTTCCCCATCAACACTTTGTGAAGCAGCATTTCTACTTGTTGCAATTTTCTGAACAACAGGATTTTATTTAACACCCTGCACTATGTTGTATCACATGGAATTAAAAAGTGAATATCAATTAAAATGAATTCAGTACATTTCCTTGAGTATGTGGATCCCGGAATATAACATTCATTGGTAACTCATTTTGGATGCAGTTGTTTTCTTTAGGGCTACTTCCCTTAGCTCCAGGATTCTGATTTTTTTTAATTGCCAAGTTAACTCTTCAGAGGTATTTCAACAAACCAGGGTAAGCAGATATGAAGAGAGCTATTTGTACCATAGCTATGCTGAACAATTGTGCTGGGTCAGTCTTTCACAAGTGCCACCTTCCAAAGTCAGAGTGGTTAAAGTATCAAACAATTAGCATTTCTATGAAGCAATGCTGTTGAAAAGAGCTCAGCTTTTGAGATGGTGCATCTTGTAAAGGTATCTAAAGTATAGCAGTTCTCTAGAAAAATCAGAAGGGATTCAAGTACTATGGTGATAAGACACATAATAGATTCATAGATTGTAATGCCAGGAGAGACCATTATGATCACCTAGTCTGACATCCTACATAACCAGTTGTCATAAATAGATAGGTAAGGTAAGGGTTAAGTTTCTTTTACCTGGAAAGGGTAACCCAACACCTGACCAGAGGACCAATCAGAGAACTGGATTGTTTAAAGTCAGGGGCGGGAATTTGTATACTCGGGGTCTTTTTTGTTTTCTCGGCTGTGAGTAAACAAGGTTTCCTCCTAACTCCTTCTTATTTCAAATATTATACCAAAAGTCTGTGAGTACAAAGGAACCCCAAAGCAATTCGGCTATGAGGAGCTTTGGGTTGTACCAATAGATGTGGATGGCTGTGTCTTTTGTTGTTTTCTCGGCTGTGAGTTAACAAGCTTCCTCCTAACTGCATCTTATCTCCAAGTGTCTCCTACACATCTGTGAGTACAAAGGAACCCCCAAGCAATTCGGCTATGAGGAGCTTTGGGTTGTATTTACATGTATGTGGATTGGTTGGACTGGTTTAATTGGGCTATCTTTTAAATCAGACTGTTTCTTCATATTTTCTTATAAGCAAGAGCCTGTATTGAGTTTCTTAATGCAAGATTATTGTTTTATATTTCCTTTTTTTTATATAAACTTTTCTTTTAGAACTTGTGGAAGTTTCTTTTCCTAGGGAGGCAAAGGGAAGGGAAAAGCCAGGCTGTGGGCTATTTTCCTATTGCTTTCAGGGAAAGAGCAGGCTACGGGGAAAGAGAAAAAGAATCACCTCTGTATCAGGTACCTGTCTCCCTCACGGGAAGGCAGGCACGGGGAAAGGCAAAGCCAAGCTGTTGGCATTTTGCATCTCAATTGTCCTGAGGGTAGAGAACGCTTATCTCTTGGGAAGCAGAGAAACCGGTTTCGTAATACTCACAGGCTAGACCAAGAGGCAAGCCTGGGAAGGAGGGGGGAAGGGGTTTTCTCCCCTGCTTTTAGCATCCAAGGGATTTGGAATCTGGGTGTCCCCCCAAGGGAGGGTTGGGGACACCAGAGAGAGGAAAGGGGGGATCAGGCCCCATCAATTCCTGATCTGGTGGCAGCGAGAATATCCAAGCTGGTAGTGAGCTTGGGGGAGTTTCAGGTAAGCCCCCAGATTTTGGACGCTAAAGTCCAGGTTTGGGACAGGAGGCTATTACCACACAAGTCTTTGAACCTCATCCAATAATTTAGTGCAGAAGACCCACAACATCTGTCTGAGCTATAACATATCTTTTAGTAAGGCATCCAGTTGTGACTTATCTTCCATAACTGTGAGCTTGCATCTCTAGAGTCCCTACATGTATTATTCTGCATCTTCTGTCTCACCTCTCATTGCTAACAATAATCTCCTTATACTCAAACAACTGACTGGTCCATGGAAAGGATTTTCTGCAGAGCGCTTCAGTTATAACGTATGATAGATCTACATTTGAGCTGGTTGAGCGAAATCACACATTTGAGGTGAGATTCCCAGTGCAGGTATGTGTACATTAGCTATCTGTGCTCGAGGCAGCACCTAAACACAGCAGCATGCCTGTGGTGAGACAGGTGACTAGTCAGGCTAGTCGTGCTGAGTACAATCCCACTTGACCTGACCCGCTGCGAACGTACTCAGTGACTAGCCTAAGCCACTGTCCAAGTTGCCGCGGCCACACTGCTACTTTTAGATGCTAGCTTAAGCACAGTTAGTGCTGGTAAGTCTACGCCAGCTGGGAATCACACCTCCAGTCCTAGCCCAAATGTAAATATACCCTAAAAGTCAAACCAGTTTCATTCTTTCATGATAGTTCCTTTTTCTGATACATTGTTATCCTTCTTGTTGCTTTGCTGGAAAACCTTTGTACACTAGGGTAAAAAAAATAAATCACCAGATAGAGCTGCCACTCTGTTTACCAGTGATGGAGTTTAGGGACACAAATTGTGGTCTTTAGCAAAGTAACTTATCCAGAGTGTTGTGTTCAGTTCTGGGCACCACACTTCAGGAAGGCTGTGGACAAACTGGAGAAAGTCCAGAGGTGAGCAACAAAAATGATTAAAGGTCTAGAAACATGACTTATGAGAGATGACTGAAGAAAGTCAATCCAAAGGCAAAAACGAATGCAATAAGATTGAGCCACTATGGACTCAATTATGGGTAGTACCAAGTACCCTAGTTCCCAGTGTTTTGAAATTTCATATGACTGGGCTCTGTAACTACAATAAATTTAATCTGAGCCAAATTTAACCAGTGGTCAAAGTAGCAAGGGTTTCCATACTCCACTATGTCATTATAATAATTCAAAATTCCTCTCTCAAGCCCCAAGTGCTCATCTGCAAGTGCCTCTTCTAAGCTGAAGTTCCTAATTCAGAATGTTTATACGACTAATTTTGCTTACTAAAAGGGCCATGTATATTGCATAATGTTTGTCTTGTTTTTTTATTAGTTTTCTCTGACATTTCTATGGAAAATTTTAATATTAATTATCTCATCTCATTTACTGAAAAATTTAGACAATAGACAAGTTCATGAACCTCTTTTTAAAGGTCTAAAAGAACATTGAGTTTGCACACTGATGACATCTAATAAGCAGATGACAGGAGATCCAAGACTAAATTAAAAAAAAACAACAAAAACTGAGGTTATCAATAAAGCCTTTCACTTTTCCTTCTTATTTAGACATATTTCCAATTTTTGAAAACATTCTAAGTCTCAAGAGATCTAGTTAATTAGTTATTAATCCATTTCTCAAACCAATGCCTCATCTTTAAATACATCTAAAAACTGATTAATTTTAACTGAGGACATAGAAAATATGTATATTTGCACTACTATAAGTTACAGTATAATTTTAACTTGTCATTTATTTATGTTTAAAGTTGGAGCAAATAATTAGGACCAAATTCACTAACTTCAGTGTGATTACTCAGTGTATGGCATGTAGTTAAGTCTTTATATGATTAGGGTTTTAGGCTGTAAATTCAACTATAAACAGGTCAGTTTTATGCTATCAAAGCAAAAAAATCAAACACACAAAAGTTCCCAAAACTGTACACATATGCTCATAAACTTAATCTTGGTGCAAAAATCTATCCCCCAGTTCCCATATTGTGTCACTACATGAGAATTGCCATACCTGGTCAGACCAATGGTCCATCTAGCCCAGTATCTTGTCTTCTAACAGTGGCCAATGCCAGATACTTCACAGGGAATGAACAGAACACAGTAATTATTAAATGATCAAGATGCTGGAACGGGACAACAGGGGACTGTTGTGAGAAGCTTCAGGTCACTCAAAGCATGGGGTTGCATCCCTGACCATCTTGGCAAATAGCCATTGAAAGACCTATTCTTCATGAATTTATCTAATTCTTTTTTGAACCCAATTATAGTTTTGGATTTCACAACATTCCCTGGCAACAAGTTTCACAGGTTGACTTGTTATGTGAAGAAGTACTTTCTTTCAGAGTGGTAGCCGTGTTAGCCTGTATCAGCAGAAACAATGAGGCATCCTTGTGGACCTGAGAGACTAACAAATTTATTTGGGCATAAGCTTTTGTGGGCTAGAACCCACTTCATCAAATGCATGAAGTGAAAAATACAGGAGCAGGTATAGGCAATTCTTCAACAAAAAAACTTCAAAAACAGATTCCAATGTAAAGCTGCAGAACTGGAATTATATGCACACTGGATACCAAAATTAGGACTGAATAAGGAGAGGGAGCGGTTGGCTAATTACAAAACCTAAACTTAATTTCCCCAATACTAATTTCTCCCTACTGTTACTCTCACTTTCTTGTCAATTGTCTGTAATGGGTCACTCTCTTATCACTTCAAAAGAAAATTTTCCTCCCTTGGTATCCTGCTGTTAATTGATTTATCTTGTTAGAGTGACCTCACACTTGGTAAAGCAATCCCCACCCTTTCATGTATTTATACCTTTTCCTATATTTTTCACTTCATGCATCTGATGAAATGGGTTCTAGCCCACAAAAGCTTATGCCCAAATAAATTTGCAAGTCTCTCAGGTGCCACAAGGACTCCTCATTGTTTTTTCTTTTCTTTGTTTTGTTTGTAATTTATAGAGGAAGGTAAGTTTAATGCATATTTTTAATTAGCACCTCTTGTTAATTTAGCTATTATTTAGAGCTGGGCAAATCATTCATAATAGATAATGTATTTGATTTATATCCAACTAACAAAAAGAGATAAAATAAATAAATTGCAACATTATTGAATGAACTGAATATTCCAAATTAGTCACAAAATTCTTCAACAGAAATTTTTTGCCTGCAGATTCTTCATGAACAGTTCATTGTAAATATTCTAAGGCTCTAATCCTGCAAGAAGTCCCACTGAGCTCTGTGTAACTATTCATGCATTAATGTAATCATGTGCATCGGTATTTGTAGGATCAGGGCCCAAACTTGTTCTGGGTTGGATAATAACATCAAATAAGTGGAACAGTTTGCCCCCATTTGGATGACTTATGTAACTAATGATCAACAAGATGAATGTGGAATTTTAAATTTTACAATCTGATACGCAATTAGGAATTTACATTATTGTTAATTAGTTGTAATTTGACATTTGCATTTGGTGAATATGCAAATGTTTTATTTTAATCTGTATTTAGCAATAAAATTCATGCATTAGAATATCTCTGGAAAGCAAATATGAGAGGCACAAAAATGATTGAAGCAATTTGATTAAAACAACTCAAAGAAATATTTGTAGTGATTTTCCCCTCTATTCACACAGCTCTAACACACTACATATCTCAGGCTACTGTTTCAACCAACTTCAAAACCAGCATCTAAATTTGACCATGCACACTTCGTATAAGTATGCATTTCCATGGGGGAAAACACACTGTCCTGCACCAACAGACATTTGGGTGTACAAATGCCTACCTGGGACTGCAAATAAAGTGTGAAATTCTGCTAACACAAAATTACTGATCTAAAAATAAAATGAATCTTGATTTGTATACTTAGTCCCCTTTTTATTGTAGGCATCACTAAAATTAGGATTACTTTCAGGATTACATTCTGGAAGCGTATAACAGTAAAAAAAAAAATCTCTTGTCATCAGGTTTAAATTTACTATCAATACATGCAATTAAATGTTCTTTTCGGTATCAAGGATCGGGATGAAAAGTGAACTTTCACTAATCCAGTCATTATTTTATATATGTCCAGTATGTCACTCTTCATTCTCCACCTCTCTAATCTCAAGAGTCACAAGCTTTCTAATTCCACCACAGTATAAATTGGCTCAAATCTTTTATCAGGTAACTGCTCTTCCTTGGATCTTTTCAAGTTCATCATGTCCTTTTCAAGGTGAGATGACACAGCCGCAATTAAGAAGACAAAATAGGTCTAATACATATTAAAATGTCGTTCTTATTATACCTTTAATTCTCCCGGTAGTCAATTTACCTTTCATTTGGATTTTGAGCAGATTTTTAAATGGAGATAGAGCAGCTGTTTTTCTGTCAAGGGAAATACAAATCTTTGTATTTAATTTTCTGATTGCATTTGTTTTCCTTCTGATGCTGTGTTTTGTATTTGTTATTTATATGACTAATTACAGAACTGTGTTTGGAATCATATTAACTTGGCAACCAGTCTTTGATGGCTCCAATAAATCGTTCACAAGATAAGCTATAATTAGACAAATTAAAGAGAACAATGGTTTACAAACCTAAGATACCCACACTTTACTAAAATTCTTGGATTTTCAAGTGAAATAAGAAATCCTCAGCCTGTGGAGGAAAGGCCGCATATTCCACAATAGTTAAACTATATTCACAGATCACGATTCTTCTTCGGAGAAGCTATGGAAACACTTTGGCCTAATAGGAAAACAACTAAGAGATAAAAGATTTCAAGTTTGTTATCTCCTACCATGGCACACTTCCTTGATTTGGAAGTGAAATCCTTCCCCAATTTGTTGTCAGCAAGGCTCATACCAAGAATCTGAAGTGGCTGCTTCATTAGAGAAGGGCACCATAATGGGGAAAAAATACTATATTCTGACAAGGTGGTTGTATGGAAACCTAACACAAATGAACAGGAGAATCAGCCTGCACCCTCTTCAGTGAAAGAATTTTGCATCACTGGCACCAGTTAGAATGCTTCAGGTATGAAGGAGAAGCATGTACATTACACCAACTCTGAACTCACCAAAACACCCATAATAACTGTAACGGGGGCAGGGAGAGAAGTCCTTGCCTCCCTTCTTTTTAGAAACAATAACTAACTAAATGGGTCCCTCACAGCCCTCACTGAGATGGGGAAAACATTTTTTTCCCTTCCATTGAGGAGGAAGGCAGACTTAACAGGCAGTATTACCTGATTACAGAATCTCTGTAAGCATGTACATATGTTTGTAGGTATGTTTATATATGCATAGAGATATAAATATTCTACCCTAGAAAGAACTATCAAAATTCCCCAATGCCACTATTTTCACTGTGTTTCTTCACATAGCCCAAACCCTTCATCCCATCTTAAGCTACATGGTCCAAAAAGGCATCCAAAGCACTAAAAGAGACACCAATTTTACTTTTGGAGCCATCATGAAGATGATCTCACAGAACTTAGCAATGCCTATGTTATTTACTGTCCTGAGAACAATCTGGCAGGATGAGAGTGAGACCTGAGAATAACTCTAATACCTTCCATCCTGCTTCAGGCATACATTGCCAGGTATCTGTAGAAAGAGTAAGAGAGTTACAGCAACAGCTAATCCATTCTGATCTGCAGCAATGATGCTCACACACACGCCCATCTTGTTCTAGGTAAATATCTTGTACACACAGATAAATATTTTCCATGTATCTGTTGGGAATTGCACTCCAACTATAAGAGCAAGATTAGATAAATTGGCTCTAAACTCCAACATAGGATACATGCAAGTGTAACGCCAACAGACCCCGGTTGTCAGCAGACAGCATTGAACCTGGGACCTATGGACCTTAGTGCATGAGCCTCTACCGTACAAGCTAAAAGCCATATGATTCATTGCTAAGGCTGTAGAGCAGACTCATTAATCTTCTCTCTAAGTGGTCTCAGTGCCACTAGATTAACAGAACACCACACCAAGAAGATGTGTGGGTTACACAAGCAGGGTGAGACAAATTTGCTCCATATTCAGGCAGTGGAAAACAACACTTAAATGAGAATATAATAATGCTTCACATCAATATGGCACTTTAAAAGATGATATAAATTATATCTATTTATAGGTGATTATATCTATTAACTGGTCCCCCCAAAACAAATGGCATGGAAACTTAATACTGGATCTCTAAACATCAGGAGAGTGAACAACCAGTTAACAGGAAAAATATATTGACATCTGAAAAATTGAAGGTCTCTTTACAGGCTGTGCTGCCAAAAACCTCTAACCTTGAGACAGCTCAAGGCCAGGTAATTTGAAGCCTTAACTCACACAAACTAGGTGGTGTCTTGAGGCAGCAAGTTTATAATGAAAGTTATATTTTTATGAATTTTAGACTGAACAGTTTACATATAAGGGAAAATAATAGCTATGGTTTGGACACTGGAAATAGAGGAGGGCAGAACTGTACAAATAACTTTTTTTGATTTCAATCACAGATAATATGTTTGGTTTGGGCTTTTTAAAATCTTAAAAAAAATAGAATTGAAGTAAAATTCAAAACAAAAAGTTGTTTCAAATTAATCAAAATGTTTTGATTCTTTCAGATTTTTCTTTTTTCTTTTTTTACTGAAGAAACCATGTTTTAGTTGAGCTGAATCTATATTTTTTTGGCTGAAAGTGTTTCACTGATTTTGGAAAGTTTTGTAAAAAATGTCATCTGAACAATAGATTGTATTTCTGAAAAATAAGTGGGAAGAGAATTGTGGCAAATAAGTAGGATAGATAGTTTAAAAAAAAGGAAAAGAAAAATCAATATGAAGTGGATTTGAAAAAAGGGTTCTCACTTAAGCCAGGATAATGGCAAGAATTCAAAGGGATAATGCTCTTAAGGTGCTTATAATTTTCCTGTTGTACATGTTCTCATACCTCGTTGTATGGCACAGGAAAAAGAGGCAATTGTTTGCAATTAACAGGAAACTGGGCAGTGAAGCTGGGGATTCACAACTGATGACTCTTTCCAATCATCTTGCTACTTCCAGGCACACACATGGTGAGGCTTCCTTAATGATATGTTAAAAATGGGCTTGAGCCTGCAACTGCTGATAGAAATATCTAATAAACCCTGAGCTCTACAGAAATCTATTTGGCCAGATTCTATGATATAAAAGAAATGACTGCCATATTTTTAAAGCAGTGGCAGAGTTGAATAATGGTTTATTTTTTCTTCTATTACTCAAGTATCCTTTAATGCTCTGAATGGCTTTGCTAGATTTTCGTGAATGGCACTGAACAAATCATTGAGAACACCAGCCCACATTTGCTGAATTTCTGCCACAGATTACTGGCAATAAAGAGAGACAGGTATTTGTCTGCAGTAAAATAGACAGATGGTCAGTTAATCTTAGGCCTTTGCAAATTGCAAGTGAGAATATTACTAAAGAATAAATGATCAAATAACACCCATACTCTGCCTTAGTTTGAAACCCACAACTATATACAAATTAAACTCCAGCCTTGTATCCTTGCTGTTGTGCCCAGGTAACACTCACAAGTACATCATACTATGTAAAAATTCCCCTGAGAAAATCTGTGTAAAAGGGAATTAAATTGCTCATGTCCCGGTTATATGCTAAGTGAGGCTGGCTGAAATTTTTATAGTGAGAACTTTTTTTAATTAAATGCAATTCTTTTAAAAATAGAAATGTTTCATGAAAAATTGTTGGCATCAAAATATTTCATTTTGAAAGAGTGATTTAAAAAAAAAACTTTTTAAAACATCAAAATGGTTATTGAATTTTTTGTTTGCCAAAAATGTATTTTCAGGGAATGAAAAACATTGATAACTATTCTGATAACATTTTCAATGTTTTGATACAAATTGTGGAAAGAATGAAAATTGGGGTTCTCTTAAACAATTCAAAGTGAAAACCATTTTGAAAGTTCAAATCTTTTTCCAAAAAATGTGTTTTAATTTTCCCACCCCATTCTAGTGACAAGTTCTGCTTCTTCTTTAGCACAATTAAAGCCCGGAACCTTCGGTGAAGGTCTGATGAACCCGGCGATAGAACATTCTTCCAGCTTTTGATCCTCCCTTTGTCTGCTTTTGTTCTGGAGGTTATTTTGGTTATCCGCTATACTAGGATTCTCTTGTAGGCCTGGTCAACATAAAATTTAAATATTTTGGTAAGGAGTGTGATTTCTTTTTACAAATATAATTATAACACCTAATGTGGACTTAGTTATACCAGTTTAAAATGTGTCTTTTACTGTATATTTACTCTCCTAAAATTGTGGAAATAAAGTTTACAGGTAAAAGTACCTTTATGCCTGTATAGCTCATCCACAGTACTGGGTTGAACTGCTTTAACCATGCTAGATTCAAACATACAAAAACTGTTGTGTAGACAATCCCATACTAAGCCAATCCTACTTCTCCAGTGTAAGAGGATCCCACATTTTTCTGAAACTGAAGAGGAATTGCTTTCCCTCTTTGGAAATGCTAGATTTCCCTGATCCATGTCCTTGAAATGAGCCATAGCCTGGTGTTATAATCTGAATAATTTTACTGAACCACTAAATAAGCAAAGACAGAATGTGGAGACAAGGTGCTGTCATTGTGTTTGCTTATGGCTACAGCAGAATTTGCAGCGAAGGAACCTGTTAGGACTAACTGGAGGTGGATAAATTATGGTACCTTTCCTAGAACCTTCTAAGGAAAAGTGAACAATGACCAAAACCAATGCCAGATCACCAGGCATAACGCAAACTGACTGGCTGTATGTGCTATGAACCAGACAAATGGAAATCAAACCAACACTCACTCACCTTCACAGGATCCTTGGAGGCTTGGTACTGAGAAGTTGAGAACCAGGGCAAGAGATGCAACATTTCAAAGGTACATGCAAATGTCAGAAGCAAAAGGGCAACCAACAGATCAGGCTTTTCAGCTGTCTAGAGGAAGTTTTAAAAAGCAGAGACATGCCAATAATTTGCAGGTCATCAGATGAGTCAGACAGGATACCCACCACAACATCAGGAAGAGGCCAGAACACCTGCAGTCACACTTGTGTTAACGTCAAAGCTGAATTTTGCTTTTTACTCTTGTATATGAAAGGTCTAACTTTGATTCTTTGGAATAAAAATTTGAGGTTATAAAATCTCTCAAGGAAACTCTCTGCCACAAAATGGCTTGAGAAAAATAGCTCAAGTGTTTTTGAAGAAGAGATCAGAGATAATGAAAAAACCCTCTTCTGGTTATTGAGATATGCTAAAGAACTACCACTGTCAGACAGCAGATGATCCATTGTTTAAAAAGTTGCATAGAAAAAAGTGGAAGAATTCATAAGCAATATTATTCTCCATTATTATTTTGTATACAAAAATCCTGGACAGGCTGCAGAGAAACTTGCATGGAAATCTGAGAGGAGAAGTTTTGTTTCAGAAGAAGATATTATAGATATGCTACATCTTCATAAACTGAGAAATGTATGAAATATGGAAGAAAATAGTGATTGCTGTAACCTTTATGCAGACCTTGTGTCTTATTTAACTTTACTGATGACTATTGTAACCAAAGTTAGAATTAAATCAGAACTGATTTTCCCATCCGATAATGGAAGATCTTTTATTCCAGTCACATAGATTAAAAAAAAAAAAACACACAAAACAAACCTGCCCCCCAAAAACCAAGCCCATTTACTACAGTCTATGGCATCGTCTCTCTTGAAATATTCCATCATTGCATTTTTTTATTTTTACATTAATAAATTCCCTAATCTGCAAATAAAATATTAATAAAAACCAAAATAAGGTAACATTTAAATCCGAACTCCAAAATATTTGGTACAGTATTAGGTTTCGATAAACACAAACTTTTATATCCCGCAAATTAGGTAGAAGAGGATTCATCTCATGAGTTTTCCAATGCTTCCCTGTTTTGAAATTGTCAGACAGTACCACTGAGGATATCTTCCCTGGAATTTTTTATTTCAGGTGTTAGTCAGAACCTGGAAGTGTGAATGTCTGCACTAACCAAAAAGTGGTAAAACCCAAATAAAGTTTAAAAAATCAACAACATTCAACAATTTTTTCCAAGTCTTAATAAAGTTTTGCTTTGGATTCACTTTAAGATTCTGAGAAGCTTCTTGCTTCACCCAAGCCTATTTCACCATGCCTAGTAAAGTGTTGTGGTAAATGACCTAATCACTCAAGCACGGCCTGGTCAAGAAAATATACCAGAGAAGATTTATATGAAGAATGATGGTGAAGGCATATATTTTCAGATTTGGGCCATTAAATCTGTTTGCAATAAGTAGCTTGATTTTCAGAGGGCCTCACACAAGCTTCCAAATTTTGACTCTCACATCAAAAGTTGGAAACCCTTTACGTGACAAAAAAGATACAATGCATATTTGCCCTTCTGATTTGTTCAACGTTATCAGAAATCTCCTCACCACACAGCCCTTTAGTTAACATTATTCAGAATGACTTAAAAAACACAACCCCCCCACCCAAAACTACAAATGTTCTTTTCAGAATGTAAGTTTTTATTTTTCATTTGATTCTGGCAGGGATAGTGTTATTCCATCAGGACTGCAAGAAAATTTCCAACACCTGAGGCTTTGTTGTTAAAATCAAATAGAAGTTAAAAATTATTCATAGGTCGATCTAACAATGCCATTACAAGGACACAGGTGGCAGTATAGCTTTTCACATAATTGTAATAACAACCAAACCCTTACCGTTTTGGACTTTTTCCTCATTTTTTCCCAGTTATACCAGCAAAGTCATTCAATTGTCTCAGTCAGTGCTAGTGTAGTATTGGGTTTATAATCAAAACAAAACAAAACTCCAATCATTGTAATAGCTGGCTAAAACTTTGAGTCCTATGTTTCATGGGTACTCAGTCCAACCTCTGATACCGCACCAGAAATTATTCATGTTCACATGCATGTATTTAAAAGTTCAAATGTGTAAATCCAGATAATTAAACAAATATTTAAGCAATCTGTAGGTTTATGGGGCTTTTTTGCCTGAGAAAACTTGCATGTGAAAATTTGTGTACACAAAAATGTGCAAGTACAAAATTAAAGAGGAGTTTTAGGAAATTTGCCCTTTTAAATGTTAACATTCAGAAAGTGCATTCTAAGTCTCTCAGTGTGATTCCACACAGGCAAAAAGGTCTGCCTGAGTACATCATATTGTAGGATTGGGGCCCAACTCAGACAAAACATCTAAATCGTTTTTGAAATTTTTAAGTAGGGTTCTGCTCTGAAGATTGATTATGTCTAATTGACATCTCTCACTCAATAGCTCTCCTTGTTGTGTATATTCTGATTCATAACTGCTTACTTTAGTTAAAAGGTGGATTTATGCAGCTTTTTAAATTCCGTTGTACCTGGAGAGCCAGCATGGCTTACAGAAAGAGAGCTTCAAGTAAATCATGAACAGAACTGTTCAGTAAATTCCAATCAGTTATTCCTGTACAAACTCATATAAAAGACAATGCATTGAACAGGTGTCACTAAGGGTCTAATTAGTCTTGGAGAGCCTTAATTATCAGTGGATATGGATATGATGGAATGAACCTAACATGCCTCCCAGAGCTCAGATTGAATTTGCAAGGCAGGTAGGAGTAGCCTCTTTTTATTTTGAAACCAAGTACAATTGACATGGAAATCATTATTGATTTATAAAACAATTGACTTCAGTGAGTTAAATCAATATTGAGCACCATTGAAAATCCCATCCTATATATGCAGAGTGAAGGTCTGCACAGTAAATGGAACAAGTTTATGCGATTTAGTAGAGAGGATTATTTAGCTGCTAATATTTTGGACTCTTCACACATATTTGCTTGGTTCAAAGGATCTATTTAGGGACAGGAATGACCCAGGTTCAGGCTGATTAAAATACTGGTTGGATTTCTACAGGTATCAGAGTTCTAGGAACATTACTATAAAGTATCTGATTTGTCATGCACAGAAGACCAATACTCGGGTTGGTGCCATGTTCACATGATGCATCAGGTAGGACCAGAATTAATATATAAAGCCAGCTACTGGATTGCAGGGGCAGAAGTTAGCAGCAAAGAGCTGTCAAGAGAATGAAGAGGCTCATGATCTAGTGTAAGAACAACTGTGATTGACAGATAGCTCAGAGGTTATTGGGAGGAAGCAAAATAAATTAAGTCTATTTTACATGACTTGTTCCACTATTGACACATCAATAAACTGACACACGTAAAGGCTGATGTGTTGTCGTTATTTTATAGTATTGTTTAACTTAATATGTTTATGACTCATCACTCATGTAGTACCTAACATGCAGTCCTCACTGTGCAACATTTGTTTAACACAGAATTCAACTGTATTTTAAGTATGATATGCTTTTAAAAAAAGCATATTAAAAATGAACTTTAAGGGTTTTTGATGCCATTCCAATACTTTACAAATAATCCATTCCCAGTCATCTCAGAATCCACTTCTACTTATATTATGACTAGGGGCTTGAACCATAGTCTTACTAGGGAGAAAAATTAAGTCTGTGTCATGTATTTCTAGCTTTGAGGATAAAGATAAGGTATAAATTATTGAGTGTAATCAGGGACATGGGACAAAAAAGTCCTGGAAGTAGGGTTTCAGCCTTTAACTAAATTCTTGTTAGAAACTATGATGTAGCCAGAAAACAACAGTCAAGAGATAGAAATCAACTCCTTTAACTGTGTCTGTTTCCTGTTTGAACCCCTCTTTAGCAGGGTTAGGAGGCAAAAAAAATCATTCTACCTAATTTAGCAACTGCTGCTAGGAAGGACATGGTTCTGTGTCCTAGAACAGAATGTTGGCCAAGAAATCTGAAATCAGGAGTGAGACACTGAAGGCAGGTATAGAGCACTGGGGAAGCCTGAATCTGGCAGTGAGGAAGGGTCCAAAGGAAAACTATAACTAGGAGTAGGGAAGGTTCAATCTGGGATTTAAAACTTACAGTTCAAGATTTTCCCAAACACCACACTCCAAAGTTGAGATCTTTCCTGGGCAACTTGAATATTCAGAGAATGCTTGGGTAGAGAACAGTAACACATTACCTTCCATAGCTGGAGGCCGCCTAGAGCTGGTAGTTTATCCATTAGGGGCAGGGGAAAAAAAAAAAATCAAGCTGAGCAATAGCCAGAGATATAAGGAAAGTTGCTGCCGGCAGTAAGATGAAGCTGGAAGAATTGCTGGGAAACAGAGCAGGAAGGAAGGCTGGAGTGGACATATTTTAATAGGCATTAGGGCAGCCGTCCAATAATGTTACCAGAGAAAAAAAATCTGAACTACAGGCACTATACATTGGTCTCTGCTAAACTGTTTGAGGGAAATTATCTGTTGGTC
Source organism: Chelonoidis abingdonii (assembly GCF_003597395.2). Classification (NCBI taxonomy): domain Eukaryota; kingdom Metazoa; phylum Chordata; order Testudines; family Testudinidae; genus Chelonoidis; species Chelonoidis abingdonii. The sequence goes on from NC_133776.1 coordinate 31,394,885, forward strand.
AAATTTGCAGAAGGGATCAATTCTCTGTTTATGAGAGCCAACCCATGAAAGAATGCCAGCACATGCACCTTCTATATTTTTGCCAGTAAAAACTAAATACCAACAGTTTCTAAACAGATACTGAATTTCTGTAATTACATTCACTCAATCTCCTTCACGTTCTACATCTACTGTTAAAGAGTGTGCTTAAAATTCAGCCAGTAACTGTTGTTATAATGTGTTTATCACACAATATTACAATTCAGCTGGATTTGCATATCAAGTAAAAGAGGTGAAGTACTTTAAGCACTTGTTCTGTCAAGCAAGAGATTAATATTAATTATACTATTCCGAGTACCATTTAGCTTCTTAGCCTTCCTGGAGCCGATTACTTTGCAGCACTTTCATGAAAGGTTTGTTTTTTAATTTATTTACAGTACATGAAGCCCTGGAAATATATCATGTATGGCATAAATCATAAGCAAAATCATATATGTAATGCATAAAACATAAAGCTGGATGTCACTTACAGCCAAAAGATAACAAACCTAAGTGTTTATATCGGGGCTAAAATTCTGTGCAAAACAATGAGTAACATCTAACTATAGCCAGCAATAATTGGTTAATTAAAATGCTCCAAATAAAACATTTTAGTTGCACATTTAACATATAAAATGTGCATCTAATGGGCTGAAGACTCAAAGGTCTTAAGGTAACATAATATTTATAAGTATTTTCTGTGTCATTAGTCTGATGTCAACATTTTTATGTCACTGAAGTCAGGTTGTGTCAACTGGATTTGCAAATTGGGTGGAAAATTCCAATAATTCTGTATCTTTTCTGCAAAAGGCTATTATATCCCAGACCGAGAAAAAGGTGTTAAGTAACAAAACCAATATTTTCAACCCTTCCCTCCAATGCAGTATCATTATGTCCATTTAAACAAACATGACACTAATCCAGGCTGGGCCCTTCACTTTCCAAATGTGGGTGCCTCTACCGTCCATTCTGCAGCTAGTCACAGAACCTTCTAATTGGGAATGACTACAGAGAACAATGTGAACTCAACTATTTTTACATGCTGAGCTCTGTCCTACTCTACCATCAACCAATAACAAGAAAGAGAAGTGAGCAGCCAATTTCCAACTCGGGAAATCTAGCAAGCCATGCACCCTGCATATGGACTCCTATAGCAGAGCTTTAAATATCTACATGCTAATTTAAAAAGACAGATTAATGATTTGTATGTCCCAGTAAGCACAGATGGACAGGAGTAATATAATTTGGATATGGGTTTCCAAAACCTAGAACTTGGAGTGGGGGAGGTTGATCCCTACTGCTATAATGGACTAAACCATACACTTCAGATTTGGATGTGGGTTTAGTGTTCAGAAATAGGTTTTTAGTTTCTACCAACCAATCAACCAGGTATTAAAATTGGGCTCTCCATATGAGAAGCCAACCCATCAAGAATAAATTGATGCAAATTCCATTAACAGTGATTTCCCAAATCATGGCAACCATTATTTTATTTCCAAAACGAAATAGAAAATGCAAAAAAAATTCTGTATGAGAAATCAAAAAGGTTATGACTGTTTAGAACAAAGATAAATAAGAGGTGATAAGATGGAGGGAGATATATTTAAAATGCTTAGGAGAAAATGATTTGGTTTCTTTCCCAATTTAAGTTAAAATAATTTTATTCTGAAAAGAAATATGGACCACAAGCACCATTCATTCAGATGTCAGCTATCCATGTGTCATGACTAAGGGTACATTTATGTCACAGAGGTCATGGAAGTCACGGAATCCGTGACTTACCGAGAGCTCCATGACATTCTATGCTTTGGCCCCTAAGGGTGCGGGACTCTCGAGCTAGCAGCCAGCAGGGGCCTGGCAGGGTTCCAGTGACAGGCGACAGCAGCGACGGAGGCCCCCTGCAAGGTTCCAGCAACTGGTGACAGATTCCTGAGGGGGCCCTCCTCAGGGTTCCAGTGATGGGTGACCTTGTGTAGAGGGAGGGGGATGCCTCTGGCGAGCAGCTGTGGGTGTCCTATTTTCATTTTGGGAAATATGGTCACCCTGCAGCTTCTAGCTGCTGCAGGCAGAGGGGGAACCTCACAGCTCACAGCCACCATGGTGGCAAGGGAAACCATGGAGCCACAGCAGCAGAAGTCACAGACAGGTCACAGCTTCCATAAATTTTTGTTTATTGCCCATGAGCTGTCCCTGACTTTTTCTAAAAATAACCATGACAAAATCTTAGCCTTAGTCATGACTGAAAGAAAAATCTCTCAGAAATCATGCAACATTGGAAATTTAGTTAAATAATGGTAAGACAATAAAATATAGGAGGCCAGGCAATCTAGTATGACTGTTTTGTTATGACAGCATCATCTAATGTTAGATTAAAACGCATGGATTATGCAGTAAGGAGTTAAATTAAATTAGAGTGGAACTTCACTGTAATAGATGAGAGAATAAAGAAGCTGTCTTTCAGACAGCTGAAATGCAAGCAGGACAAAAAAGCAGGATAGAAGAAAACACACAATATAATAAATGGGGACTGCAGACTACACCTAAAAGCTATCCAGCAGATGACAAATGAGAGCTATAAACCACTTTGCGAGATGTCGCAAGATGCAGAGCTGGTATAAATATGAAACAAAATCTCTCTTACACAATATGTAACAAACTCCGGAGTAAGAGTTGCTAGGTATCATCATTAACAGTAAAGGACATCATTGTATTTTACAAAGTAGATACAGATTAAGTCAACTGTATTGCAAAAAATGCAAAATTTATGTTGAATGTTAGGCTAACAATGAGTAAGTTTCCTACTCTATTTTTTTATTGAGTAAAGGTAAATAACTGATGTTTGGGAACTAAATGAAAAATGATACACAAAATAAATCAGGACTTTTATACAGCAACACTTTTACTCTACCCTGTCCTCTTACAGTTGGAGAAAATCACACCTCTGTGTTCTCTCTGTGAGATTCCAGATTAGGTCTATAAAGCAAATGGGCATACTGTCAGATGCAGCATAGGAAGCATTTTCTTCCTTATCAGAATTGAATAGAGAGTTATCACTGTATTTCTCTGCTTTCCACCTCAGCAGTCTTCAATGCCACCAGAGTAGAACTGCGTGAAATCACCAATTTGAGATCTATCAGACGCCACATGGGGGGAAGGGGGGAAAACACAACAATAAATATTTTCATCAGTATTCCCAAGCTTGATCCAGAATGAAATTTCATCATTTCCACAAACTCTGTTGTTCACAGCTATTAAGCAGATAGAACTATGCAAATAAATAAATAAATAAATGCTAAACCAGGGCACTAGAAATCCCCTTGTTGAACCAACATATTAAAGACAGTGTGAATCAGTCTGCTCAAGACAAAGCCACAAAAAAATCCTCTCCATTTAATTGCTTTGTCAATATAAGAAAATAAAACAACTACCAGGCAAACATCTTTCCCAGTGGTGCTTAAAATGGCTCATGAAGGACTTGTTTACATAAAGCCCTTCTAGTTCCCAGACACATACTCTGTCAGCCTGTCAATGACAATTGCATGGTCAGTCCTTTATTCTGTGATGCACCTCTTAATGGTTTCATGTAAATGAGCAGTAAACACATCTATCATGAGGCAGTTGCACTGCCCATTTCAACCCCTTAACCTATTACACCAAATTCCACTGTACCAATCTTTCATGATGTGACTGCAATAATTTCTCATTTGTGCTACCACACCATAGCACAGTGTGTGACTGTGGCACAAAGACACTTCTACAGCTTTCACAAGCCCGAAGTAGGAGGAGGCTAAGGTGATTTGGTCTCATCAAGTCTGATCACAATGACATTTAACAAAGAACAAATGATTGATCTAGTTAGTATTTGTGGATTAGTATGTGGGCGTGTCTGACATATGAGTAGCATCGAAGTCTATCAGTTGATGCTACCGGAGAGCTGGAAATGGAATTATTATTCTTAGTCAGAATCTAGAAGAACTAACTTCTGCCCTCAGTGTCTGCTGATAATAGAAGAATGGAAAACAATAGAATCACAGACTCATAGGACTGGAAGGATCCATGATAGGTCATCTAGTCCAGTCCCCTGCATTGGCACAGGACTAAGTATTATTTATACCATCCCTGAAAGGTGTTTGCCTAACCAGTTCTTAAAACTGCCAATGAGGAAGCTTCCCTAGGTAATTTGCTCCAGAGCTTAACTATCCTTACTATTAGGAAGTGTTTCCTAATGTCTATCCTAAATCACTCTTGCTGAAATTTAAGCCCATTACTTCTTTTGCTGTCCTCAATGGATAAGGAAAACAACCTTTTACACACTTAAAGACTGTTACATCATCCCATTAGTCTTCTTTTCTCCAAACTAAACAAACCCATTTTTTCAATGTTCCTCATAGGTCACGTTTCCTAGACCTTTAAACATTGATCTTTCCCGTCCTTCATGACTTCTCAAAGATAATCACTAATAGCTCAGAGATCTCTTCAGCCAGTTCCTTAAGTATTCTAAGACATTTTGTTAGGCTGCCAATTCAAAGACATCTAATTTGTCTAAGTCATTCTTAACTTGTTCTCTCCCTATTTTAGCCTCAGATCCTATCCCTCTTATACTGATGTTCAGTATATCAGTCATTCAGTCACTGCTAACCTCATTGAGGCCTCTTTGAGTAATGGGTCTCCCCGGCCCTTGGTCATCCTCATGCTTCTAATGTATTTGTAAAGTGTTTTCTTGTTACCCTTTATTTCCCTAGCTACTTTCATCTTGTTTTGTACCTTGGCCTTTCAAAGTTTGTCCCTACATGCTTGTGTTGTTTTCGATATTCATCCTTCATCACTTGACCTACTTTCCACTTTATGACTCTTGAATTTCAAGTAATTGATGATCTCCTGGTTAATCCAGCACGGTCTCTTATCATACTTCCTGTCTTTCCTATGCTTAGTTTGCTCTTGCATGCCTTTAATAATGTCTCCTTTTAAAAACTGCCACCTTTCCTGAACTCTTTTCCCTTTATATGTGCTTCCCATGGAATATTACTGACCAATGCTCTGAGTTTGCTAAAGCCTGCCTTCCTGTAGTGCACTGTCTTTATTCTAGTGTTTTATCTCTGACTGTTCCTTAGAATTATGAACTTTATCATTTCATGATCACTTTCATCAAAGCTTCCTTTCACCTTTAAATTATCAACCACTTTCTCCATTTATCAAAATCAAATCTAGAAGAGCCTCTCCCCAATCACTTCCTCCCACTTCTGCAATAAAAAAAGTCTCCAGTGCATTCTAAGAACTTGTTGGATAATCTCTGACCTGCTGTATTATTTTTCCAACTGATGCGTAGGTAGTTGAAGTCACCCATCACTATTAAGTCCTACTTTTCGATGATTTTTTTTATAAAAAAGCCTCATTCACCTCTTTTGCCTGGGTAGGTGATTTATACTAGACTCCTATCATGACATCACACTTGCTTTTTTTTATCCCTTTTAACCCTACCCAGAGACTTCCTCTCTTTTTCCCCCTGCCTGTCCTTCCTTAACAATCTGTATCTAACTATGCCAGTATTCCGGTCATGTGAATTATCCAACCAAGTCTCTGTGATGACAATTATAAATGTGATTGTTCACTAGTATTTCTAGTTCTTCCTGTTTATTCCCCATACTTGTAGTGTTAGTATACAAACATGATGTTCATTAGATTTCCCCTCTATATTCTTTGTGTCTCTTTGTCCCTTCTATGATTGTCCAAGTTCCCCTAAGATTTCAACCCTTCACTAAGGTCTCCACATTTTGGACTTACTTGTGGGCTTTTGTCTCCTGCCCCCATCAAACCTAGTTTAAGTCCATCTCACTAGGTAATCCAGTTTGTATCTGGAGGTACCCTTCCCCTGTCTTCATAGGTGGATGCCATCTCTGCTCAGCAGTCCTTCTTCTAAGATCATCCCATGGTCAAGAAAGCCAAACTGCTCCTGTCAGTGTTTACCACACTACTGTTTCCACCTCTGCCTTGATTGCACTGTCACAAGCTGCATCAGCCTCCCTTGGCATTGGTGCTGTACAGGCAACTACTGTAATGATTACCCATATGTTATATATTTTAAGATTGTCTTTGAAAACATACCAGCCCCTGAGAACAAGGTCAGAAGAGTAGGTTAGGAGTAAGATTTTATTTAGCAACCAACTTTAACAAAAACTATATGTGCCCGATATTGCACACACAAACATGGCACAAACATCCTGCAAACTTGGCTTTTTGATTTCAGAAGGAGATTGTGGGATGAAGCAGATCAAGAAAGACACTATGAAAGATGATTATTTCCTTCAGAATTTTGTATTAATACTTAAAGGTTAGCCTTCTTGAAAGTATAAATTGCCCCTGGGGAGGAGAAGTATTAGTAATGGAGAAATGAGATATCACTTTTGGACATATTAATTCATAAACAAAACAAACTTCTTATTCTTAGAAGTATTTATAGAGAAATATTGCAAGAAATATGTGGAGGTTGTTAAAAACCAAGAAAGAGCACAATGAGGTATAACGGCCAGGAATCCATCAAGAGATAGCATGGGATGAAATGTATCTCTTGTTTAAATCAGTAGATTAAAATCCTCAGACACACAGTATTATATAAGGAGGATTTCAACAGATTAGAATATTTATATACTTAGAGTTGGTAAAGTTATATTTATTACTAATGGCAATTTGCCATTTGTGGAACTGCAGTATATGTTATAATAATATGAATGAGACTGTGAAAGTTACCTGAAACCCACATTCTCGAAGCCTGGTGATAATAATTAGAAGCTCAGTTATGATTCTTACAGCCATAGCAGCACTGGAGAAAGAATCAGAAAGAAAGCATGATGCCTGCAGGGGCCAGAAAAGCATAATGCTTCTAAATCCCTATGCTTACATAAAGGACTTGCTTTCTTTGGAAAAAGTGTAGTTTGCTCTTCCACCTTATGCAGCCCTTATCTGTTGTGTGGAGTATGACTACAGCTACCCTAAAACCACAACCCAAACAAATAGCTCTGCCTGCAGAACTAGCACCACACTCCTTGCACTTATGGAACAGGGGCCAGAGTATTATGGTAGCTGGGAGTTCTTCGTGCCTGGAAAAAGGATTAACTGGACTCTCTCTCCCAGCAGATCCATGTTGAGGCAGCTGTTGGGCCCCAACAGCTCATTGGGCCCTAGTTCTTCTACAGAAATGTAAACAAAACATAATTCTAGAACTCAAGGTTCAAAGCCTTAGTTCTAACTCATTCATAATGTAGAGCCAGTGTCTGCCCATGTGTGTGCATATAAGTATGCAGTTGTAGTTTTTCATATACAGTAGTAAAAGCTTTCCATGTGAGAGGAAATTTTAATGGAACGTAGAATTATATCAGCATTTCCTGCGTGAAGAGAGTTGCTGAGGGTCAATGAAGAAGAATATTTCTCAAGTGTAACAAATGCAGAAACACCTCATCTACATAATGCTTTCACTAGTCCTCTGAAAAGCCATAGAAGGTTCAGCGGACTGGTGAAATTTCTTATTTTGTACCTTGGTCAGGTGGGTGCAGTAGCTGCTCATAGAATATAAAATATAAATATCTCCTGCACATTGGTTAAGGACATCGTGAAAGGCATTGTTATCCAAGCACTGTACACCTCTGCTGCTATGTTTTTAATGCACAAGAAAAGTTTACTTAATTTGTATGCACAATTACTTTGTAGAGTCATTGAGTGAAAGGCTGGAAGTGATCATTAAATCTTCTCCTCTGACCTGTATACCACACATCATTAAATTGCACCCAGTTATCGCTGTATGAAGCCCAATAACTTGTGACAGTAAACAGACTATAAAAGGAAGTGATGGGTTTGTAGATCTCAGTAACTGTGAGATTGGCAGAGTAAAGGTATGTGTGTTAACAGGGCATATTGGACAATGCTGAAAGACAGCAGAGTTAAGGTTGCATGGACACCCTTAACTCTGTATTTCCTCATCTAGTTTTGCTCAACAGTAAATGTTCTACAAGAGGACAACATGCCATCAAGCAAACTTAACTTTGTGTTAACATAGTTTTTTGCTATTGAATTTCCTAGTATTGTTAAAAGCAGGAAAAGATGCATGTTGCTGGTAGGATTTAGTAGTCATTAAAGCAGCTGTACATATGTCCCAGAACTAGCATATGAACTGGCAGCTTCTCTCTCTCTCATACACACACCCTGATTCAGTCACAACTCCAGCCATACCTCTGACCCATTCACTGCATTTTCCCCTCCAACTTAGCCTCCCCACCACAAGCAGGGAATGTATCTCCCTGAAACCTTCTCTCTCCTTGGCAGATAAAAGTTTCTATTATAATCACTTTCTCCCTCCTATAACCAACTCACATGTAATGCCTGGAGCAAAGGGCAACTATGCTATAGTGGAATAGTGTTTCTGGTTGTGTTTTGCAATGGTTGGAAGGAGAAGTTTGTAGCAGGGCTGGCAAGAAGTTACAGATAGTAATTTGGAACAGAAACCCTGACAATTTTATGATTGAGAGAATGATCCTTTGACGCCTCTCCAGTAGAGGAATCCCATTGCCAAGAACCGCTAGGTATCTCTACACTGCATTTTAAATCTGGTGGCAGTGAGTCTCAGAACCAGGTCTATAGACTCAGACTCATGCTACAGTGCTCAAAACTGCTCTGTAGAGTTTCAGACTTGAGCTGGACCTTGGGCTCTGAAGCTCAAGGGGCAGACAGGATTCCAAGCCCAAGCCACAATATTTACACTGCTATTTTTAGCACCATAGCACAAGCCCAAGTCTCTAGGCCTGGGCTCCGAGACTTGCTGCCCTGGGTTTTAAAACATAGTGTAGACATACCAGTTGAGGGGTCAGAGCTTGTAATATTTCTGTATCATACAGTGCACATTTTCTGTTCATCCACGAACTCTCAAATTTTCCAGTTAATGTTCTTCCAACATTTATTACTAGCTTTCATGAAGTATTGAGTTGCCCTGGCAGAGATAGCGTTTGCATTGGCAGGTTGGGATGCTCTGGCAGAGCTGGGGCTCCTGGGAGGTAGGGTACACTGGCGGGGGGGAGGCTGCCATGCCTCCCTCATCAGAGCCCTAATCTCTCATCTCCTTTACCATACACCCCCATTTATTCCCCAAACCATAACCCCTCTACCCCAATTCCCTCACTCCTCTGCCCCCTGATACTCCTCTCAGGAAGCACTGATGTCTGATTTTTCTTTCAAATATTTTCTTACATTCCCCCAAAATGTGATGCCACCCATGACTCAAGTTGTAGCAACCTCTAGCTATTCAGTCCAGAATTCCTTTTGTTTTGTTTTAGGTTGACGTGTGTGATTAACTTAGTTATGCTAATTGAAGAGTGAGTTCACAGCAATCAAGAGGTCCATAGTTCATCTAGTTTGGGGTCGGGAAGGAATTTTCCTCCAGGGAAGACTGGCAGAGGCCCTAGAGGTTTTTCGCCTTCCTCTTTAGCATGGGGCATGGGTCACTTGCTGGAGGATTCTCTGTACCTTGAGGTCTTTAAACTACGATTTCAGGACTTCAATAACTCAGACATAGGTTAGGGGGTTGTTACAGGAGGGGTGGGTGAGATTCTGTGGCCTGTGTTGTGCAGGAGTTCAGACTAGATGACCATAATGGTCCCTTCTGACTTTAAGTCTATGAATCTATGAAATTAGTCATTAGTATCCCTCAGTTTAACTGTACAAGGCAGAAAAATAAAAAACTTTCATTGGGGGAGGAAAGGGCTGTAACTTGGGAACCCCATATTTGGATACTAACAGTACTCCCAACTCCCATTAGGTGCACCAGCTTTCAAAGCAATACAGTTAACCATTTGCATTTTAGAGCATTTTCAAGAGTTGAACTTAAAAGCACATGAAATGTCTGTTTTTCTGTATCAGTGCAGGCAAACTATATAAATATCCCAAGACCAGATGGGAGATTCCACAGAAGGTTGTGGAGAATAGCAGGGCTAAGATTCTGTGGGACTTCCAGATCCAGATGGACAGGCAGGTACTGGCCAATCAACCAGACATCGTGGTAATAGACAAGGAGCAGAAGACAGCGGTGGTGATAGATATAGCAGTGCCAAGTGACAGCAACATCAGGAAGAAGGAATATGAGAAGCTGGAGAAGTACCAGGGCCTGAGAGAGGAACTAGAGAGGATGTGGAAAGTGAAGGCCAAAGTGGTCCCAGTGGTGGTAGGAGCACTCGGGGCTGTGACTCCTAAGCTGGGTGAGTGGCTCCAACAGATCCCAGGAACAACATCAGAGCTCTCTGTCCAGAAGAGTGCAGTGCTAGGAACAGCTAAGATACTGTGCAGAACCCTCAAACCTCCCAGGCCTCTGGCAGAGGACCCGAGGTTGAGGAAGACACATACCACCCACAGGGGTGAGAGGGGAATTTTTTTTTTTTATACATATATGCACACACACACACACACACTTACTTAAATGCTATTGTCAGTTTGAGTCCCCCAAAGATGTAGTGTGCGCCATGTACTTCCTTAGATATAACTTGACAGATTGAGACTATTGTGACCTACATCAGATCAACCACACAAACAGACCACCCTCCCATGAATAACAATCTAGAATTTTTTTTCAAATGGCTATTATTTGTTAAGCTTGTATCTCCAGAACATCTGGCTGAAGCGACTCCAAATTTGTATCATTAATCCTATATTGCATCCTCAAAAGGCACACCGAATTTCAAAAAAATTCAACTTACAGTATCAGTTTTAGAAGACTTAGAAATCTCCACTTTAAACAGATGCAACCTGAACTATAGTGGTACTCATGCACTGCTACAATATATAGTTTTTCCTCATACTTGGTATTCATGATGCCATGTTTGTTTAATATGTAAGCAATGAGAGTACTTATCAAGATAATATCATGTAACAATTCCAAAAACAGCTCAGTCTCTGGGGTTCAATCATCAGGAAAGTATAGAACTTCAGCTGCACAACCATCATATACTTTCTCCAGTTGCTGTACCCTGAGGATATATTAACATATGCACTTCTGAAATCTCTCCGTCTAGATCCTCAAAGATCACTTCTAAAATTGTGACAGCATTAGTCAGCTAACTTGGATGCAATAATGTTTTCAATGACAACCTGGGGAGATATAAAGGGCAATCCACATTTTTGACAGCACTGAGTGCCTCCGTCAGAGCTTTGTTTTGTTTTTTCTTTTTTGTGTTGGAAAACATGTTAAAATAGCAAAATCATTCTCCATATTGTAGTGTTTTCACAAAGCCTTTCATACTACAGGTAGATTGTGCTCAAAAATATAAAGCTCAAGTTGTATGAAACAAACATTTTTTTACAGATTACAGTGTGTTTTGGCCGGTGCAGAGAGACCACTTGTCTGTGTTGAATGGCACATTTCAGAATCTTCTGGCCCTCCCAGGAATGAAAGTGTGCTGGAAAACACGGCTGCAGCTATTATAAGGCTAGAGGGCTATCAAAGTGTTAGTAATACATGCACCATGACTACATTGCTGAGCTGCCCTAGTTTACCACTCTGTAATTGCATGAGCATGACAACACAGCAGCAAAGGTTTTTTTTAGGTTTCATCCGCACTAAACTGCGCAACCAAGTTTGTAACAAGTTAGTGATTAAGTTGTCTCTAGATATGGTCTGTGCCAATATGGTTAATAAATGCCTGGTTACCATGGTAACTAGAAATACATCACCTTTATCAGAAGCCTACCCTGATAGCCAGTTGTCTTCCTGCATATAGATCACAACACTTGCTTTGCGAGTGGGGACCCTCTATCCACATTTTTATGGCACCATATGCCAGAGTTCAATCATGTACTTCTCTCTATGCATGTACTGTGAATACCCAGACCACCTGCTGAGGCTATGATGGGATGAGTGTTCAGAGCTCCCCATTAAGAACAGCTAAGCAGCACTGGACTGGACAGTGAGGGAAGTGGCTGAGTAGGATGAGGCAGGAAGTGGGGGAGGAAAGAGACACACAGATCACAGGAACCATTGCTCTACTGAGCTTTCCTCTATTTTTGCTTGGCAGACAGATCCAAATGAAGATTCAAACTGCTCGTGGGCTTCAGATTCAAAGACAATCCCTTGAATTCAAATGCTATATGTTGGATGTCTAATCATTAGTTTTTTAGAACCAGATTTTAAATGGGGAGCTGAGCTCTTTTGAAGCACCCAAAGTGGCCTGGTATTCAGAAGTGCTCAGCATCCACCATTTCCCCTTTTTCCCAGAGCAAGGGTTCCAAATAGAAGTTGCTGGGGCATCCCTGTGATCCTCTGCAGACTCTGCACTGCTGCCCTAACGGCCTCTGCTGCAACCATGCAGAGGATTTCCTTGACTGGGACCACTGACAGTTGTGTTTATATATCTGCTGCATCCTTTCCAGCATCTCAGTTGTTGTTCTAGACATATAATGGCACACCAACTAGGGGAAAGCACTTATATGCCCTTTTGGGTGCATGGGAGTCCGTGGAAGGTGTACCCCTCAGACTAGCCAATCAGCTAGAAAGCTCTCTGACCCAGCTATTGTCTACTCCCAAATCTAAGAAGAAGTTGACCTCCCACAAGGGGTGGGGAAAAGGGAAGGAAAAGGGGGAGATCCTTAAAGAAAGCATAGAGCCTTCTTTCTCTTGCTGGCTGCAGGGGCTTATTCTCAGTAAATGTTATCAGTGGGAGCTGCTGGGTATTTGTCAAAATTTGTACAAATGCTCAACATTTAATAATTACTACAGTGACCTAGGGGAACCGGTTGGGTCAGAGAGTTAACAATAGGATAGAGGATCGTTCCCCTCTGTGTCACCAGTTTCAATCCAGCCTGGGTCAGTAAGAATTTATCATCCCCTCAAAAAAACACTGTGGTTTCAGAACAGTTTCTAGTAAATACAGGACGTGCTCATATCACAAAACTTCTACCAGAGCTGGCACTATTTGTCACCCTTACTGGCATTTTAAGACAGGTCAAGGACTGACTGGGACTAGGGAATGGAATTCACTCTCACTTTTAGATCTTGTCTCTTCACATCAAGATCATGTAATTCTGATGTACAACGTGGGGAAACTTGCTCAGCCACTGCCTGTGCTGTAGCTGTTGTATGGATAAATTCAAGTTCTCACTCTGGTGCCTTTGCAAGCATTTAATTCACAAAGACATTAAAAATGAAATAATGAGTAGCTGACAAGTTATTTCAGCATAATTGCCTAAGGTTACCATCATTTCCTCTGGCAAAACTGAGGAGCAAGCATATTCACAGCAAAAAGAGAAAAGGCAGCCAACTTGCACAGGTCTGGTGATATGCAGAGTTAGTGCACTGTGGAGCTGTTAAATTTGAATTATTTTCTACAACTGTTCTTCCAATATTCATAATGAATTTCAATGAATATGTCTGTTTCTGTACCTATGAAAATCTAGAAGTACAGGCACAATACAGATGTCCCCGTAGAGGACTTCAGTGACCTTCAAGTAATAACAGAATAGCCTTTTACTTTAATAGACTCTGGCATTATTATAATTCTGTCCTGGTTAGCTACAAAATGTGAGTTATTAAAGCTACATATGGGCAGGTCAGCTGTGCTAGAATGAGGATTTTAAAACAGCCAGAAAGAACTCCAGTAGATTACACAAATCATATTCAGTATTTGATAGGCCTGAACTGAAAAGGAATTATTGAGTCCTTTTTAAGAGGACTTGCAAATGCAAAGTACAAATGTAATGACTGTATCAAAGTCAAGGAGTACAAAAGATTTGAGGGTCTTTTTTCCAAAGCTCCTTGAAATAAATTTCCTTTCCACTTTGGTAGCAAGACTAGTAGATTAAGACATATCACAACTAAGATATCATGCCAAGCCGGCTGTCTCCAAACTGTTGTCCTTGCATAACATTCTCCTACAGTGTGTTAAAAAGCATCTGCAAATAAACATGCTCGGGGAATCACAATCAGAATCTTCAGCATATTAATGTGCTCTGCATGCTGCACTGGGAAGGCAAAAGTTCAACTCTCAGTCAGATCAAACACATTCTTGTTATTTACAGTTTCTACAGTTGCCATTTGCTACAGGAAACAGCACATTTGAAAGTAGCCCTCCCAGTGATTAGAAAATTGAAAGCAACTTTTAATCTTGAATCCCACCATGACTTTTATTAATGGTTTGCTTAGGTTAGCCTGCTGTGCAATAACACAACACACCACCACCACCACCCTACTCAGTGCTACAACTATCAGCCTGCTGAGAAGTGTCTTCTTAAGGTGGTGACTAGATAAAACGGAGAAATAAAGTCAATGTCCGTAAAGTATGTAAGCTACTTCTACAAAGCTACTTCTGCTACATCTTCGCAGTTCCATTGTTTTGAATGGGACTGGAGGATGAAATGGGATTTGGTCATGTGTTTTTTGTTTCGTTTTTTGTTGAATAAATTATATTTCCTAAGAAATCAATGCAACTACTGATTGAGTATGATACAATGCCAAAGAACTGATGGTACCTCAATCTGGTCCTGTAAAATCAGAGGACAACTCCACATTGACAAAAATCTTAATCAGATGAGTAACTCTGGTGATATATTTTAATGAAGAAAGCTTTTTAGAGATGCATACTCTCTTTGATTGGAGTTGCTTGTACACCACAATTGCAATATCAAGTCTGACTAAACTTGACAAAAGAGCAGAGATTATGGTAAATCATATCTGGACAATCTATTTGACTGAAAAATAACCAATACATTGCCATTCATGGCAAGTGTTTTCCACTTAAACTTTTCTACTTACTAGAACAATTTTTACCTATGAAAAGATGTCACAAATTTCAAGCTAAGATATTTTCAATATCTCAGAGGGAAAGACCTTTCTATGGGAGAACAATCCAGATCCAAACACACACTGTGAAGTTCATGGGAAATGTTCTGATTGCTGCACTCCTTGAAGCAATTCCACATCATAATAGATAGCTGTATATGTGTACGCTACTAAAAAAAATAGCAGCTGCAATAGCAAGAAGGTTTCTACACTAGTTAAAGCCAGAATAATGACTTCTGCACTGTATCTCTTTCTCACTCACTTGTTTTTAGAGCCTGAACTGCATTGGGATAGGACATACACCATACAAGGCAAGCTGGAAGTATTGGGCATAGGGCAGGAGAAGGCATCATTTCTCCAGGGTACCCGGAGAGAAGCCTCTTTGGGAAAGGAGTAATACGTGCTATTCCTAGTGAAGTCTTGTCAGTGCTGTCTGGTACATGGAGGGAAGAAGTGGTGTCAGTGTCAAAAGCCAGTTTTACCAGATGATGGAAAGTCAAGTATGGGAGAATTCTCAGGTAGCTTAGAGACAGCTTTCTTGGCACCCATGTCCAAGCGAAAAAGTGATGGCACGGAATTGTGTTTTCTTCCCAGTGATCCAAAGATAGCAGAACAGCTCTCTTGGGGCCATGCATTAATTCATTTTAGAGACTGGTCCAGGACTGGAGGGAGCTGTGCCAAACATGGCCCCAAATCAGTCCAGGCATGGGACATAAAACTGCACCCAGAATGGATCCTTAAATCTGTCTGAACTATGCATACTTCATTTTCAGTGATATTTGCTTAGATTTTTTTAGAGTCTGAATTAGTTCTGCCCATGAAGTGGGTAAAATTTTCTTTCATTTCACACTAGTTATATTATGCGGGAAAGAGGCTTAAATCATGGACACATTTCAATAAATAATATTTCTAGGAAAATTATGTGATATATATTGGTAAGACTATATTAATTTTTGACACTGCAAAGGGTAGAGTGAGAACTATGGTCAGTAATAGAAATAATTGTTTTTCTAGCTAATAAAGCCAAATTGTCAGGGGGTAAAGTTAGAACACTCTCAGCTGAACAATGTGACTTAATAGGAAATCATTATACAGTGATGAGATTGTGATAAAAGTTTTGAGATTTTATGAAATCTCAAGATTTGATTAACGCTACTTCTTTAAAAAAGAAAATCAACTAGCTCTGGAGGAGTCTTTATGCATCTTTTGGTATTTCCCCCCAGAGTTCCATTATCTAAAAATAACCTTTTTATTAAGTGGATCAAAAACTGGCTGAAAGATCTCAAGATGTAATTGTTAATGGGGTACAATAATCAAATGGATATGTTTCTAATAAACTCATACAGGGATCAGTTCTCAGATGGATCTTGATCTCCAGGTGAGCTAGGCACAAACAAACATACATTTTAATATGGCCAATTATTAGTTCATAAATGTAGCAAAGAATGTAGGCAATAGGGTTTGGGAGCGGGGGCACTGTATCCTGGAAAACAGTGACTCTGAAAAGGGACTAAGGGTTGGGTGGATAATCCCAGCTGAATGAGCGCAATGCAATGCTGTGACTAAGAAGGTAGGAAGCAGTTCTTGGATCTATAAACAGGGGAATATCAAGTAGGAAAAGTACTATGTGTCACAGTTGACCGCTGCTGAAATACCATGTGCACACAGCAAAAAGGATATTCAAAAATTGTAAATGGCTCAGAAAAAAGCCACAAGACTGATATGAGGCCTAAAAAGCACGCAGTCAATAGATCAAGAAAATTGATCTACTGTATTTAGCTTGTTAAAGAGGTTAATATTTGGTCACAGTCTAAAAATACCTACACAAGAAGATGGTTCTTTACTGTAGCAGAGAAAGGCATAATGAGATTCAATAGCTGGAAGTTGAAGATAGATACATTCAGAATAGAAATAACATGCCCATTTTTAACAGTGATAGTAATTACAACTGTAGCAATTTATCACGGGACGTCCCCCATCACTTGAGATCTTTAAACCAAGATTATAACTTAGTTATTGGGATGTGGAGACATATCTGTTTTAGATCCTGTTATCTCTTTTGAGGACAAGAGAAAGAAGGAAAAACATTCTGAAAGTTATAATGTTGTGTTGACATTTTCTAAGTGAAACATTGCAAATTTTTCTTTTCAAAACACTTCAGTTTTGAAATTTAGCTAGATTTAACTAAAAAGAATAAAAATAGCACCCCAAAAAGAAATGAACCCCCGCCTTCAAGGTTTTGTTTAGGCTGCCTGTGACAGGGAACCCTCTCATGAGCACCTTCCGTCAGTCAGATATGAACCTGCACTCTCTCGCACTACTCCCAGTGCTCCCTGTAGGCTGTTAATTTCAGCAGGTGGGTCTTCAGTGGCTCAGCCCTCTGGTTAAGTCACACAGTCTAAATGCATGAAGGAACCCCTTGTAGGCTAAAATGTCCAGCAGTGCCTGTGCTATGCCCTTGGTAATGTCTTTAGCCCTGTCTCTGGGCTCAGTCCTCAGCCTCTTCTGGGCTAGCTTTAAGTCAATATCTGTCCTGGTATAGAGTAGTAACCTCAGTACTTCCTCCCTGAAGACTTTAAGCCCTGCCCTTCATTTGGGCCTCTCAACAAGCTTTATCCCCTTCTTGGGACTTAGGCCATCCTACCAATTGTTGGTGAGGGAGGGAATCAGGTGCACCCATTACTCCAGGTCCTGACCCAGGGACCCTATAAATAGCAATGTTATGGGGTAAGCACCCCACACTAACCCAAGAGCTGGGTTGGGGCAGGTTGGCCCAATCAGCTAATTAGGCTGCAAGCAGACAAGCTTTTGGTAGCAAATTAGGGAACAGGCTCATCTGTGCAGGAACAGGCAGGGCCTATAAAGCCAGGTAGCAGGTGGCTGCTTGGAAGGGGCAGTCATTCCCTGGGAAAAGAGTGGAAGCCTTTGAACTAGTACAACCAGAGAGAAAAGGGGAACCAGAGTGTAGGAAGCAGTCTAGGGAAGGAACAATGAGGACAGAGACAGAAAGCCCTGAATTACTAATCTGAAGGTCCCTGGACTGGAACCTAGAGAAGTGGGTGGGTCTGGGTTCCCCTCCCCATCACTGAGGGAATGGCACCAAGGCAGTGCATGGGCAGATTGCCTAGGACTGTTGAGGATGCTGTGGGTTCTGGCGTGAGAAGAGCTGCAGACCAGAGATGATGGTGGTGTGCAAGCCACAGAAGGGGGTATTGACCTTTAGAGCTAATCACCTAATTGACCAGGAGGAGGCATCAGATTGGCAGTGAGAAGAGCACCATGTGACAAGCAGCCATATGCTGCTTCCTGTAATAGTTGCTGCTGCTGCTGCTATTCCCTAGGCCAATTCTCACACAGCCCCTTCCGCTTCACCCTTACCTCAGGGCTGAAGTTCTTCCTCACAGAGTGTTAATGTCACCAGAACCCATCTTCTAGCTCTCCCTTAAACTCCAACAAAGAGCACCTTCCTTGCTTCTCTGGTACCCTTCAGAGACGACTAGCTTAAGCCTTGTGGCTCCCTTTATCTGAGCCTGCTGAGCGCTGATTGGCTGCTTCCCTGCAGTCTTTCTAGGCAGGTCAGGAGGACCCACCTTTACTGCTCCTTTTCGGGGTAGGGTAGGATTGCCCAGATTACTTGTAATCATTTCCCTATCTACCAACCCAGAATAAGGACTCTGGTATGCAATCAACCCATCTTTTTCCAGAAATTCTGGCAGCCTCTCTGCTAGGTCACTTCACAGTTGAATTCAAATCTCACACATTGTTGAATGCTCAAGTTCATGGAGCACATAACTAGCTCTGCTCCCTCTCCATTTCCATTTTTTAATACAGCCAGCCATGGGCAGGAGCACCTTACCTGGGCAGGCAGCTGCCTCATTACTGAATCACACATTGACGTCAACAGCAAACTTCCATTGACTTCAATGGGAGCAGGAGCAGAGCCTGTTCATATATAAACCTAAAATAATTTTTCACTTGTGGTGTACAGGATTTTCCTGGAATTGCTGAAATAGCAAACAGGATGGGTATTTTCCACCTCTCAGTGGTTGTGCAGAACAGATAAAGTAATTACAGGAGGAAGACTGAGACATGGCATCTTACATTTTGGTCTATGTCCCCTTCCCAGCTATGTTCTAGTTTGCATCAGTGGACACGGGACTCAATCCCCACACTGATGAGTGTATGCAGGAAGAAGGTAGCTCTACATCACTTTTCCTCTGAACATGGGTTGTCCAGGGCCCAAACAGCCTCCAGCATTATATATATATATATATATCAGCTCCAGCCTTGCCTACAATCAGTGGCTGCAGTAACTGAAATCTAGTGGTATGCCTTGCACTCCACCCCTCTTCCTGCCCCTGGCATGTCACCTCCCTCTCCCACGCATTTACTGAGGGCTTGATTCTCATCTCAAGGAATATTTGTGTTAATTAGAAATATGTCTGTTACCTGCAGTAAGGAATAAGGGACTGATCTAAGATCCACTGAAATAGATGGGAAATTTTCCATTAACTTCAATGCATTTTGGATTAGAGATAAGTGTCTTGAATATAAACAAAAAGATCATTTTAAATAAAATTAGAATGAGGCTTAGAATGAGTTTCAGTTTTGAGATGTCCTAGACTGTAGTCTAATCTTCTTTTAGCACACTATGGATTTAACAAAGATTTCTGGAATTTCAGACAAATCTTTTCTTTTGAAAGACAAGAGACAATTTTGCTCCTTCTCTAATCCTTATCAAGTAATTCACCTATTTTTTCCATGCACTACATATCCCTTTCATAGTTTCATCTATGTGTTATAGTCCTTTGTTTAATAGTTTTCTAGTCACAGTTCTTTGCTGCCAGTCATGTTCTAATCTGGTGTAGCTAAAATCACCACCTCCTCTCTCCCTCAGGAGTGTTGCCAGCACATTTTTGTTTTGCAGCTCTCAAATGTCCATCCAGCAGAATTTAGTTCAAGATAAACTTCCACTAGTTTCAAAATCAGCTAAAGGTTCTTTGCTGCCATGAGAGACCATGAGGAGTCAGTTTCAGAACTTGAATCAAAAGAAACTGAAGATCATTAAATCTAATGGTTTGGTTACATTTGACCTTCTACATTTCAGGTGGATCTTTCCTGAATAGGAAGGAAGATTCATCGGGAGAGTTTCATCAGTGTTTTGTAGCCACTTATGGGAAAGAGGGTATTACATAAAAAAAGTCTTTGAACCATCAACAAACTAAAAGACTTTCTGAATGTGAAGTTTCACTAAGCATAATGACTGAGCCACTTCTGACCTACAACAATAAGAAAGTTCTTCAAAGGAAATATTCTCCTTAAATGTGATCATGTTTTTTCCCTAGTTGTTTGCTACAAATATAGTGGAGATTAAACCCAGGTGCATAATTCAAAACAAAATTTGAAAAAAATCACCTCTTTCATTTCTGTGTTACCTACAGAGTGATTTTCTTGCATTTTCCCATTGTTATAAATTATTCACTGAATAATTTCATGGCCTATACTTTATTCATGGATAGCTCATTTAAAGTGGTCAGTATTTCTAATTGAGCATGTTTCTATTAGACACATACCCAATTATGTTTCCTTTCTTTGACTGGAGGAGTATAAATCTTAGAATCCGATTTCCAGTGTGGATACTCATGACTCCAAATTAGTTTCCAGGAATATTCTACAATACTTGCTTAAAGTTTACGACCATTTCTGGAAGCAGCCAACGTGTGCTAAAAACTGCTACCTTCTTGTTTCTATAAACAGATATGCAAACAGGTAGTGAAAGGAGTTGAAAAATTTGGGAAAGTTCAGTTCTTGTTCCTTAATCAAAAATTTGTCATCTCAGAGATTTAGAAAATTCCACAAAAGAAACACCACATAAATCATCAAAATCCAGTAAGTTTTCACTCTGTTGACCTTAATAAATCTTTTGGTGTTATGTCTAGATCACCCTGAATCAAAATATCAAGCCTTGTCCCCAGTGGGATCTTATTCAGTTTGTTCATCTTTTTTAAGGACAACAGGCCACATTTCCTATTCCATATCCAGGGAATGAGTATGCCTTGTTGTACTCAAAGTACTATACGGGATCTTTTCAGGGGGATTAAGGCAAAACGCCACATTTATTAGTAATACAGGTATTAATTAATACTCTATCATATGCATATGATATATTACAGTCATGCATTCACACACACACACACAGACACAAACACACTCCGTCTTGCTGTTGTTACCAACTAGTTGCTCCCCTTAACTGCACTGGCCAGGTGAGTTAGATGGGGGAGGGGTGGAGCCGGGCTTCTGCCGATCCGGATCGATGCTCCGATGGTGACAAGACGAGACCCAGGGTCCTTCTGCAAGACACCTTGTATTTATAGCAGCTTCCCTCTTATGCAAATCCAGACCAGATTCAAAATCTGGGTCTGTGTCCGTTGGTCTGTGCGTTGTGCTGCTTTTTTTTCTGGGTGTTGTCCCAATGCTGCTCAAAGAGGGCGTTTTCTAAAGAAGGTGCTTGCTTCTAATCCCTGAGGTCGTCAATATGTCTGCTTTTCTTTATTGGGCCCACTTGACAAGTTGTATTGTCCTTTGCTCTGGCTTCCATTCCCTCTTCAACTGTTGTAGCTGTCTGGAGGTGGGTGTCTTCCAAGCCTCACTCATTCACACCTCATTCAGTCAATGGGGCAATTGATTACAGAGTGGGGAGCAGATCTTATTCTACTTCTAGCAAAAAGGCACATGTTTCTTTCACTTTAACTATACTATCCTTAGGGGCTATAACATTTGATACAAAGTTTTCTACCAATTTTCTAATACAAAGTTGTATGAGAGAGGCACAATGCCAAGTCATATGAAATACAAAATCAAACAGTGAACAGAAGTTACAATGCAGGCAAGTGTAGTGAATGGTGAACAGAACTTACATTAATAAAGTGAACAATTAAAAACAATTTCATTTATCAGTTCTACAGCCTCTCTTTTTCTTTTTTATTTCTCACATACAAAGGCATGCTTATCACATTCTAGCTGTTGCAGCTGTTATGATCTGTCTGCATTTTTTTCCATTTTAAATGTAGAAATGTCTCAAGTCTATAGAGCATGTTCTAATCTGCGCCACCAACTCTCTCCAAGTTATCTGTGCACCCTATCATTCAAAGTAAACAAAAACAGTGAAACAAACAACTTTGACTATCAGACAGAAACTGTAAAGTTCATTATTGTTATTCAACTGACTTGCCAAATGTGACATTTCACAAAATGGAGTGTCAAATACCAATTAGAAAAGAACAAATTCAAAATGGTCATATAATGTTTTATTGGGATGAAATGAGAACAATCCTATAGTTAAAGAAAATTATATTCACAAATAATATCAGATAAACTATAAGTTACAGTGAGTGCAATTATAAATCAGATCATATTAAACTTCTGCAACATGTATTAACCATTTATGAAAATGTAAAGCTATTCTGTAAGCATTATGCCAGCTGGCAGAGACCTGGCTTTTTTAATCATGTTATCATAATGGAAGATCATTGATCAATAAGATTCTTTATAGGAGTGCTCTTATGTGATTTCTGGCTCAATACATGTAGCTGGCAAACTCTAGTTCTTGGAACTGAGCTGAACTGGCATTTCCCACCTAAATTCCTACAACTACAACAAAAAATAATTTAAGTAGGAAAAACCCCTGTATTACATGTAGCATGAAGCCATTATACCAATAGAAAAGTCAAACAAAATGAATTAGCTTCAACAAAATATAGAACCCTACTTAGGGACTTGCTTTGCAAATAATGATATCACATTTGCATACTCTGGAGAGTGCTATATAATGATGACAAATGAAACCGATGATCTACTATACTGCATGCACAAATCAGCAAACAAAAGAGTAGGGGGAATCAAGCTACTATGCAGGCGTGAATATATTCAATAACGTCCCTAAATAAATCAAAGTCAAAGTCATGTTTTTTCTTATTGTGTATTTTTCTAACTACAGTATGTACAGACTGTATAATTTAAAACATATGCTATGATTCCTTTCCTTACTGATCATCCTTTTTACCTAATTCCATACTAATTATTTACTGTAGGACTTTATTTGACTTTCCCCACTATGCAGGACATACATACTTATATTGCTATATGAATATTCCTAATTATAAAATGGAAGACTGAAGCAATCATTATCCTCTGAACTTTCAGTGAAATAAGTAAAGGGGTTGACAAACAGAAAAATGTGCATATATGCTGATCTACAGAAAATCCTTCTAATTCTACAAAATGAAAGCTATAAGAGTAAATTTGTGTCTGATTTTCTGATATAGGAATCTATAAGGTTACATGTAACTGCTGAAGTCACATTGTCAAACACCACAGACCAGAGAAGAGAGATCTCTTTTAGGGCTCTGTTCTGGCCACCTGAAAAGGAACATTTCATCTGCTATAGCATTATGTGATCAAACAGAACCATAATACACTAACGTCAGCTTCCCGAATATGTAGTTACCGTACTTACCAGAGACCATGCCACTGTTGCTCACACCACTTTTATCCTGATGGCAAAGATATGTTAAAATGGGGAAATCTTGCTTCCTATGAAAAGCAATGTTGCTTTCATCTAGTGAGAAAATATATAGAAATTGCTTTCCTTTGTGTTATCATGAAACCATCTCTGGATATTGACTTGGATAAACAAACAGTTGGGGCATCTGGAAATGAGCTATGAATCCTGAGTATTCATACCTTCTCTTCAATTTGCAGATTAAATTATCACTCACCCTAGTCTTTGTCAAATTGCCAGGACACACCACCTTTTCAGGCACCAGCTACAGTATTTGGAATAACAGCTCTGCTGAAAGTGTTTTCATCTGCTCAACAGATATTAAAACTACTTGTTCCATTCACTAGCTAGATACACTCCCCTACCATCCTTCATCTGAAGTTTAGGTGATGAATATCCTGATATACCCTTAATTACCAAACAATACTCAACATTTTTCTGAATGCTTTTCTCATTCTCTTCTGCTAAACTACAGAAAGTAAGCATCCATTTAGAATAATCTGTCACAGGAACTTGCATATCTTTTCCTTTACAAGAGATTTCTGGACTTTGCTCTTCATTATTTCCCCTGCAGCAATCAAAATAGTGTTTTGACCAGATTTTCACTAGGTCTCACCAACTCTTTAGGCAGGGCTGCCCAGAGGATTCAGGGGGCCTGGGGGCCTCGGCAGCAGGGGGCCCTGCTTCGGCAGTAATTCAGTGGCAGGGAGTCCTTCCGCTCTGGGACCCGCCACCAAAGTACCCCGAAGACCCACGGCAGACGCCCCCCGCTGCCGAATTACCGCCAAAGCGGGATCTGCCACCAAAGTGCCAGGTCTTCGGCAGCAATTCGGCGGAGGGGGTCCTTCCATTCCAGAGCAGAAGAACCCCGTCGCCGAATTGCCATCGACAACCTGGAGCGGAAGAAGCTCCGGGGGCCCAGGCCCCACGAGAGTTTTCCGGGGCCCCCGGAGCGAGTGAAGGACCCTGCTCCAGGGGCCCCGAAAAACTCTAATTGGGGCCCCTGCGGGGCCCAGGGCAAATCGCCCCGCTTGCCCCCCCAGGCAGCCCTGTCTTTATGCATTTAAATTAAATGGCCCGTTATTCAAGAGCGCTCAGCAACCTGGAGCTCTTATTGGTCAGGATCCACAACTGAATGAGGACACATACAGGGATGGATTTTAAGTGGCAGGCTGCAACTTTATTAAAATTTAACATCAGATGGGGGCAGTTTGCCCATGTCCCTATACCTATCTCTGTATATATGCCTCCTTTAACCTGAATCTGTCCAGCTCCAAGCTAGTTTTCCATCCATTAAATCAGTAGGTAACATTGTTCCGAATAGGAGCTACTAGGTGCTGATCTCTTTTACAAATCTGGCCTTTAATGAACAGTATAAGAGAAAAAATAAGAGTATACAATACATTGAGAGATTCAGGTTATTTAAAGCTCTGCATGCAGGTATTTTCCCCCCGCCCCGCAAGATTGATAGTGTATCCACACACACACTTTTTTTTTTTTTTGGTAGCTACTCATTGCAGGAAGATACCTGTGGATAAACTCTGAACTTTTTACGTGAGTAGACTACTGTTAGGAGGTTAGATTGCAGTAACATTAAACCTGTTACAGCATGTAAAACACTGGCCAAAGTCATTAGTGCAATTAATTAGGAAGGTAATGAATTGTGCTGGGAATATTTGAATTATATTGCTTCAGAATTTCATAGTATAAACTGTCAAAACCAGGTCAGTTTGGAGTCTTCGTATCCAGCATTAAACCATTATTCTGTATAAGAAAAAAATAGAGAAACTAAATTATCTGAGACCAAACTTTTCAAGAGCAGTCATTGATTTTGCGATTCAGTTTTTGGTCTCCAGCTTGAGACACAAAGTGTCACAGGGTGCTCCACTCACCATGAGAATGCACTACTTCCTGCTAACTCCAGGAATTAGCATTTGAGGTCAGTGCTCACTTCTGCAGTTTGCACCCCATCACCCTGTCTCTCACAGGTCTGCATTCCACTCCCATCCCAGGTACTGTAGTGTCATCTTTGTGACCCAACCCTCCAGCCAGCAAATTCTGTGTTCCCCACTTCTGGGGTAGCAAAGTCCCTTCTCCAGAGCAGTCCTAGGCAATTTTCTCTCTCACTGCCCCATAATGCCACTCCCCATAGTAGGGGAATTTAGGCTTGCCTTCTACTCCAGCTTCCAGTCCAGGGACCCTCATCTCAGTAGTTATGGGCTTTCCTCTCTTAGCCCTCACTGCTCCTTCTCTGCATTTCTTCCCCTTCTTCTTCTGGGTGAACTAGCCCCCAAACCC
This sequence comes from Chelonoidis abingdonii, assembly GCF_003597395.2. Taxonomy (NCBI): domain Eukaryota; kingdom Metazoa; phylum Chordata; order Testudines; family Testudinidae; genus Chelonoidis; species Chelonoidis abingdonii. The sequence goes on from NC_133776.1 coordinate 31,420,564, forward strand.
TCCTCCCTCTTCAAAGGCAATGACTGCTGCCTGCTTTTCTATAACCCCTGGCTGTTACCAGCTATTGGGTGTTATACAGGCTCTGCTTGTTCCTGCACAACTGAGCCTACTCCCAATTAGTTCCTTGCTGCCTGGCTCCTCCTCCAGGTGCAGCTTGTGGAGTTAATTGGCCTGCCTGGCCATCTTAACCTCTTCTAATCCTGTGGGGGGTGGAATTCAGGAACAACAACCCCTTTGTGAAAAAAGCTATCTCAGGTTGCACTCCCAATTTTGGGGGGTGCAACAACAACATACTAGCTGTTTTTGAAAGTTGGCTGCACATTAACAACACAACACATACCACTGAAACCCAGCTACATGGAAATGGGAAAAGTAGATCCCTGGAGAACTCTGTCTAATCTACCACAGCAGTTGAAAAAGCAGATAGTAAGGATACTTGTGTGCATTTAACAAGATTTAGAAAATAAGGCAACAAATATTACACTACATCTACATGGAATAAATTATGATCTGCAAAGAATATGTCAAGTGCTATCTATTTTTGATCACTTCCGGTCAGAGATAGTTGCATACTATGAGAAATCACAAAGTTTGGGATTGCTGATCATCATAAAGATAAAAGACTCAAGCTGTGCACACTGAATTACAAATTTGTAGAATATCATGAATATAGGTTGAATTCAGCAAGGCAAATATTCCTGACTACCTTTCAGGAAAGCACGTTTAAAGGATCATTGGTAACTTATTTTTGTGGTTCATATGGTGGCATCACCCTGATTTTAGTTATGTGTTCCTTTTTGAGATTGTAGGAATGTTTAACTCTTTATTGCTTCTACAGCAGCATGTGCATGCATATGTGATTAGAATTGCTGTATATCAGGGGTGACCTACCTGAGCCTGAGAAGGAGCCAGGATTTACCAATGTACATTGCCAAAGAGCCACAGTAATACATCAGCAGTCCCAATTAGTCTCCCCCCACAGCCTACGCTACCCCCAGCACCTCCTGCACACCAGCAGCCCAGCAGCAGTAGTTTGGGTTTGTAGGAGGGGGCTAGGGGCAGGGTGCAGCAATTTGGGGGGTGCAGGGGGCACTTACGGGAGGAGGGGGGCCCCCTGCAGCTCCTAGGCAGCGGAGGGGTGGGGGAAGTCTCCGCACCACACGTTGCCGGTGCCCACAGGCCCCACTCCTGCAGCTCCCGTTGGCTGCAGTTCCCAGCCAATGGGAGCTGCAGTAGCCAGTGCTTGTGGCGGGAGCAGTAGAGGAGCTGACCTGGCCCCTAACTCCACCATCTAGGACAGTGTTTCTCAAACTGGGGTTGCCACTTGTGTAGGGAAATCCCCTGGTGGGCCAGGCTGGTTTGCTTACCTGCCCCGTCCGCAGGTCTGGTGAACTGCGGCTCCCACTGGCCGTGGTTCGCTGCTCCAGGCCAATGGGGGCTGCTGGAAGAGATGCAGGCTGAGGGACTTACTGGCCGCTGCTTCCAGCAGCCCTCATTGCCTGCAGCAGCGAACCACAGCCAGTGGGAGCTGCAGTCGGCCAAATCTGTGGACAGGGCAGGTAAACAAACCGGCCCGGCCCGCCAGGGGCTTTCCCTACACAAGCGGTGACCCCAGTTTGAGAAACACTGAGCTAGGAGATACAGGGATGCTGAACCGGGTAGGAAACCCCTGCCAGCGCTGCCAATCCTTCCTCCCCCAGCACCCGCGGTGTCCCGGATCAACCCTCCTCCCCCCCCCGGATACCCCCACAAGTTTTAGTCATGACAGGCAGTTTTAGTAAAAATCACATACAGCTCACGGGCCCATGAATTTTTGTTTATGGCCCTGTGACCTGTGCGTGACTTATTAAAAATACCCATGACTAAAATGTAGCCTTAACTACAATCTCTCCAGAAAAATAACGTTTTTAGAATATTACCACAGATTGTGTAATATCAAGGGAGAGATTGGAATCAGAGACTCTGCAGTTAAGTCTTTACAATGATTATTTATTTTCTGCTTTTATAGGATATTGTCTAGCACAGATTCATTTTAATCTTTCTGCTCATGACCTATCTGTGAACATCCTGACTTTTACAAATCAAAGAGACAAGGTGAGTGTGGTAATATATTTTATTGGACCAGCTTCTGTGGGTGAAAGAGATACAAGCTTTCAAACTTACACAAACATCTCTGGGAAAGTTAAATTCGTGGCGTAACAGCTGTTTAGAAAAAGTAGTTGACACGTATTGAAATTGATCATTCAAGGTGCTGTGACTAGTGCATGCACCTCTGCCATTATAGGAAAAAAGTGTGTGTGGAGAGCATAGTGGGTTACAAAATTATTGTAATCTATAAAACCTTTAATTATTGGGGCCTGCTTTTGAGGTTTTCACTCCACAAATCAATGTCGCCACTCAAAAAGCTCTATAATAAAAATCGGTATTGCATGGTCACACTCACTCCCTGTCAGCAGAACGCATCCACAGTTGGAGCACGATCACTGACAGTGTGAACAATGCAGGAGCTCAAAATTTTCTGCCGCTAGGTCATGTGGGAAGGTGGAGCGGATTGCGGCGCATCTTGGGACCGGGCTCAATATCTCATGATGCATTGTTTTCTGTCCCAGCATTCCATGGGCTTCCACTTTCTTTTGCAGCATTTTTCAACAGCCTTTGTTTGCTGTGCACCCCGGCATCTTTGTGAGAAGGAATGGATCTCGCACTGCTCTCCTATGTTCTGATAGCTCTCGTTAAGATATTGCCAATGGCAGTGCAATTAACCATGAAGTTCCTAACTGAAAAAGACTCCCAGATGTCTGACATGCTGTGTGAGATGGATAAGAGCAACTTTAGATTGCTTTGGCATTCATGGAACAGCTGCAGACAATGAACCATTGCTTTTGGGCTCAAGAAACATGCAGGTCTGGGATGACAAGCAGTGGCTACAGAACTTTTGGATGCAGAAAGCCACCTTCCTGGAATTGTGTGAGGAGCTCGCCCCAGCACTAGGGTGCAAAGATACCGGAATGAGAGCTGCCCTATTGGTAGAGAACCATGTAGCAATCACTGTGTGGAAACTGGCAACTCCAGACTGCTATGGTCAGTCACGAATCAGTTTGGAGTTGGAAAATTGACCATTGGGGCTGTGTTAATGCAAGTGTGCAGGACAATTACTTGCATCCTGCTTTGAAGGACCATGACTCTGGGAAATGTGTGTGAAATAGTGGATGGCTTTGCAGAAACGGGTTTTCCTAACTGTGGAGGGGCGATAGATGGCACACATATTTCAATTTTGGCACCAGACCACCTTGCAACGGAGTACATCAATAGAAAGGGGTATTTCTCCATGGTGTTGCAGGTACTTGTGGATCACCCTGTGTAGGGGCAGGATTTTATAATTGTACTATGAGAATTAATGTATCATTTGATTTCATCCTGCCAGCCACAATAGCAGAAAGGCATGACCCTCTGGGACATTGGTAGAAATGCATCTGACAGACTGCCAGTGTCTGTACTGACCCTGGGCAGGAACAGACCAGAACAGTCCTTATGGCTGATTATGGTCACCTTTTTGTTTTAGGATAAGATTTCATTACAATATTTGCTATAAGGTCTTGCTTCTCGTATGCGTTGCAAACTAAGTTATGTAAGGTTCTTTTGTAAACCCTTTAGTAACCATATAATCCTTTCCAAAATGTTATCCTATCTGAAGGCCTCTGTAAAAGACTGTTAGTGTGAATGAGGAATGTATGCATTAGGTGTGAAGGTCACTGTTATAGACAGATGGTCAAGGAAGAAGGAGTGAGAGAAGCACATCCATAATGAAGGAAGGGCAGATTGATGATCCTGAGGTGAAGGCTAGCACCCCTAAGGACAGGACAATTGATTAAATCAAAACCATGACAGGATGATCCTCTAGGAGGTGTATTGGCATGTTTACATAAAAAAGATGACACAAGTAACTAGTCAGAAACTGAAACAGCAAAATCCATAGACTTCTACAGATAAAACAGACTGTAAGAACAGGGTGCTTTGCCCTGGGACTTTGGGTTCGTCTTGCCACTACTCCAGGAGCATCGAATCGTGACCGACAGAGCCCGGCTCCCCTCTGCGTCCAATCTGGCTGGCCACTAGATTGATCCAGACTCTGGACTGGTAACTATAAACATCAACTGGCAGGACTGGGTGCATGGTGTGTGCGTGTGTAACTGAAAAGCATATGCTAACTGCTTAATTATTCTTAATAAATGTGGTGTTTTTGCTTTCTCCGCTATAAAGATCCCATGTGCTTCTTATAACACCTGGGCATTTCACTGACATCAGCGTGGAGTGGTCCAGGAAGCTGCATGATGCACTCATCTTCAGGAATACCAGCCTGTATAGAAAGCTACAAGCAGAGACTTTCTTTCCAGACCAGAAGATTATCATGGGGAATGCTGAAATGCTGATAGTGATCCTGAGAGATCCAGCGTACCGCTTATAGCAATGGCTAATGAAACCTTACACAGGAAACCAGGACAGCAGTAAAGAGCAGTTAACAACAGGCTGAATAGGTGCTGGATGACAGTGAAATGTGCCTTTGGCAGATTAAAGATGTGCTGGCAATGACTTTATTGCAGGTTAGACCTCAATGAGGTTAATATTCCCATGGTCATAGCCGCATGTTGTACATTGCATAATCTTTGTGAAGTTAGGGGTGAAAGGTTTGCTCAGGGGTGGAGTGTTGAGGCAGACCACTTGGCTTTTCACCAATGACTTCGTCCTCTGGGTTAGGTCCTCGTTCTGCTGCCTCCAGGAAGTATCCACAGGGCTCTTGGTGGTGACAGTGGTGTCGCCACTGAGGATAGCGTCCAGCTCCTTATAGAACCGGCAGGACTTAGGTGAAGCACCAGAGCGACAGGTTGCCTCCTTTACCTTGTGATACATCTGCCTCAACTCCTTTATCTTTGCACTTCCATGTGTCTCAATCATGGCCCTTTTCGCAGAAGCCTCAAGATATTTTATTTTGCTTTGACTCACAAATACTTATTAGCTGTATTAAAAGCTTTTGATTTCAAAAAGATTTATTATTTTCTACAGCATTAATTATTCCACATTAAAGATTTATATAAGCCTTCAGTATTTCTGGGAAGGCACAATTTATCTGGAGTCAAAAACATACTTTTATGTTTCTTTACATATCCTGAAAGTGATGAAGTTATTATTAAATCAATACTGCATAGACTTTTTTTTGCATTAACTATTTAAGCATCTTAGTATTGCTAAATCCATATTAGATCTTATCAGTAGACACAAACAAACAAAACTCTGTCAGACATATAATTTACACTCCTCCTCCCCCCCACCCTCTTCATAAAAAAGGTTTGGATTAATTTTGGTTTTACCATATTAGTCTGTTTTGGTTGCTCATTCCTTCCCCACACAATTTTCACCTAAACAGGAACCTTTCAGTCAAAACACTAACACTGGCTGCAATTAAACACTTACCATTGTGATGTGTAATGGATGGGGCAAACACTAGATGTTCAGCACTAGTCAGACTGGACACCATATCTCTATTAAGGAAGGTGTCTATGACTATCCAATAATCCTGCTTATTTGCAAATCAGTGTTTTGTTTATTCAAATACTTTTAAGCTGGCTTTGTGTGTGAATCAAGATGCATATCGTTTCTGCCGATTATTCAACATGATGGTTTAATTAAAGATTTGCATCACTTTTATATATCATATATAATAAGGTCATGATTCAAAACCAACTGAAAACAGTGGAAATTCTTCTATTGACTTCCATGGCCTTTGGATCAGGCCTCATTTGATTTTTCAGCAGGCCAACCTGCACAAGTCTCTGTAAGGTAGGATACGATCTCCACCATAGAAAAATTGCATGTAATTGCCTCATTTATCTTAAAGACAAAACAAAGGTTAATTTACATTATACAGTGCCCAGTGAATTTGGACCATGTTACCTATTTCTATATGCTTCATGATTTTTTTTACAAAAATTACATGTGGTCAAGCATACACAGAAACAGATTATATTTACAGCTTCAGCAAGTGGAGATATATTTGCAGAAGTCTAAGATGAAAATAAAATAATGTACCATTTTTGCTGACACATGATATGAGTGTCTGCTCCAGTTAGGCGATCACAAATCCAGTTCAGGTTATCCACCTCCTATCAGACATCAGAGCAAACTTTTATCGTATACAACACTTTCTACTCTTTACAGTCACAGGTTAGTCCTTCACTTATTTTTGTGAACACTTTAAATTGATTACAGGTAAACTCTTCATATGAGCTGATCAAATGCTTAGAAGCAGGAATGTGGAGGGATACAATATGTGAATCAGAAAAAAGGCTGATGGTTTTTGGAACCTTAGCAGACAGATAGATGTTATCCAGTGCTTAATTTGTAATACAAGAGGAGCTGGGGCAATTTTTTCACATTTTTAACCGATGCAGCAAGCCTAGAGGTGTCAAGGCTATGAACTGCCAAGCACAAAACATCAGCCAACTGTAATTTCTCAACACTTACATTATTTCTAAACAAAAAATAGTGCATAAATATATGTCCTGCAAAAGTCATTTTGAAGCTAACCAAAAAAGCGTATACATTTTCTTATTAAGTGCTCTTTTATAAGACAGCACATAAGATAGTTGACACTGTAGAATTTGCAGAGAGTATAGTGGCTGCCACTCTATGGGGGGGGGAGCCATATAAAACATGAACCATTTTGCTATCGTGGGTATTTGAATTTACCACAGATACTGTGGTATCTTTCACATTGAGTAGTATCTTATGTATAGATCCAAGAAAGTGCCAATTCCCAACACCCATTAGGATTGTTGTAGGGGGAACCCAAGCCTCTATGCTTTGGATCCATGCGGTGTTTCAAGATCCTGGATTATGAACAGAGTCCAGCCACTGCTCCAACCTCAGGGTCCTAGTAACTCTCTCAGGGAAGACACAGACTGTATCTCTGGCATCCCCCAAGTGTTAGAATCTCCTATCCAGGCTCTTTGGACATAGTGCTGACCATTCAAACTCCCCAGGACTTGAACATACCTACCCACCCACACCCACACTAACATCTTTATGCTCTTTACTTAAGAGATAACTAAGGAATGTACAGATTCACTATCTCACTCTTCCTTTGGGAGCCGTGCGGGGGAGGAATCATCTGTGTTCCATCAGTCAGTGAGGCAGGCAGGATGCTCTGTCCCCTTACCTGTCTTATCCCTGTTCCAACCTCCCTCATCTTAATATACTACAAAATGGCTTTCCCTCCAAGTTCCCCCCATAAGTCCCATTATGGACTCCTGCTGGGGTCACTTGCTTCTTTTGTTCTGCCTTTTGGTAATTTTTTCCCCACTGCTCTTACACACACCCGTCCCTTCAGACAAGAGGAGGAAGTGTCTTCTCCTAGCTACAGCAAACTCATGTTCCAAGTTTTTATCATCACTGAATGCTGATGACTCACCATTTTATCTGGCTTGGCAGAGACATGACAACCCTGCTAACTCAGGGTGGCTCCACATACATACAGGCTTTCTATGACACAATTTCATAAAGGCATTCACAATACAGAAGTAGTACAGACAGAACCCCCAGTTTGTCACACCTCACTCCACAAGCAGACCGACTGATTTTGATGGAACTGTTTCCAGAGTAAAATACTACCCAGGAGGAGTCAAGGTATCAAAATTCAGCACCAGATAAATACTATAGTAAATCAAATATTGATTTAGGGTAATGTTTGGATTTTAGTGTGAATTTTTTAAAAGATATATTTATTTTACAAATATAACTAAGGACTTAGAAATACACAGAACTACAAGTAAGATAGCAAAAACAAAATATTAAATCAAATGAAATTGCTATTTCATTTATTTGCAATATTATCTTTTCTAAATTGGCTTCACAACTGCATCCTACACAAACAATGACATAAATAACCCAGGTAAACTATTGTTATTTCCCACATTAACACAAACAATACTGCAGTTCTGGCTAATCTGCCTCTCCTCGTTCTGACTGACAGTAAATTGCTTTGAAGCTGTCCAGCTTTCAAGAATCTCCTATGGCTCAATTGATAGGAGTCTGCATTTTGGGAGATGGACTCTGAGCTACTAGATTTTTTAAAAAAATTCTTTAAATGATAGAAGAGGCAGGAAAGGAACTGGGCCATATAAATTGTGAGTTTATGCTGGGATTTCCCAATGGAAGTTGGTAGGGAAACATATAATGACTCTTTTCATTCAGAAGCCCATTTGTAGGAGGGAGTGAAAAGGAGTGGATGGGTGGATTCTGAATTGGGTGGGAATAGGTGATAGATTTGTGCCCTGAGATAGAGGGAGGGATGAAGGATGAATTGGGAAGGTGTCATTCAAGCTTTTATGCTTATGAGAGGAAAGATGGAGGGAGTGGGTATGAGGTAAAGAGAGGCAAGGTGGGTTTGCTTGGTCTAGGGAAGGACTCAGTGGAAATGACTTGGTGGTGGATGGCTGGAATTGTGTCTCCCCACCATTTCTTTTGGACAGTCACAGGCCATCACAGAAATGAGAGTAGAGGTCTAATCCTGCTCTGACTAAATTCAAGGGGAGTTTTGTCAGCTTCTTCAGTAGAAGCAAGATGTGGCCCATAATCAGTAGAAAAACCAAATAATTGCATCCAAGAGGGCTAAATTGTGCTCTGTTACACTGGTGATAAGATAGAGCAATTCCGTTGATTGTAATGGCCTTTTATCTTTGAATATGTGCAAGACATAAAACATGAAATCGTGCTACCTTTTCTGACTATGTGCATGAAGATTCCAATATTTTAGTTCTGTTCCCTGCCTCAATTAGTGCATGCATCTGCTTTGGATATTTCTTCCTTGAACTCTCTTTAATTGTGATTTTTTTCCATAATGTATTGAAATCTAATTGTAACAAGATGTGACCCCTTGTCTTAGCAAAAATAATTTCTTCCCACATACTTTAATAGAACAAAGAGAACTTTCGAATCTGCCAATATTAAATAAAATATTTTGTTCCCCATAATTACTGTAGATAAATTGCTCCATGAGCTTTTATTCTGAATATTTTAAATTCTTACTTGATGCAAATATTTTTTCTTTATTGTTATTGATAGGAACCTATCACTATAAGACTACTGTGTAGCTGGATTTTAATTTTTTTTCCTGTCACTGATTTTCAAAGCTAATTAAAATTCAGACAGCACAGGTTGCAGGGTTTCCTTTTTCCTTTTTTTCCTCTTCATTTTTGTTAAGTCTGTGTGGAATACAGTTGCAATCGAATTAAATTTAACTTTAAATGATAAAATTTAGATCCATCTAGAAAGACTGAGTGGCTTACTGGATAAGGGACTAGACTTTCACCTCTAAGAATCGGATTCAAATTTATTCAGAATAAACTGCAAGTGATTTTTTTTATTGTCCGCACTGCAGAATGGTGGGCATGACCAACCCTCTTGTGCAGCAGACTCATCAAGATATTTTGAGTTTTCTAGAGGTCAGTGGGTGACCTAGCCTAAGAGATAATTCAATATCCATTCTGAGACAAATGGACCTTTCAAATCAATGTTCAGCTGATTTATCGGACAATGTAAAGAAATTCTCATCATTTGCGTCGTGTCTGGCGTGAGGATGAATAGCTCAGTTAGCATCCTAAATCATAGATAACTGGGCTGGAAATGACCTTCTAGGTCATCTAGTCCCTCTTCTTTACTGTAATACAGGAATGCCCCCCCATTAAAGGTCTCATCACTCAATCCTTTGCTTAGCCATAGTGAAGCAAATGAAATTTTTGCTTGTGTGGGGTCTTCAAGATTTAACCCTTACCTTCCAAGTTCTATATCTAGTCTGTTTTTTAATTCCTATAGTGTTGATGTGCCTCAGAAACCCACTATGGTAAATTATTCCACTATTTAATAAACAACATTATAAAATGCTATCCTAATGTTATTAAATATTAAAAAAAAACACAACAAACCAAACATCAAAAATTGAGGCAGGACATTTAATCCTTTTTAACACAGCATAAATCATCTCCCATCATCTTCTTCTTTCTTTTCTATTTCAGATTTTATAATTTACAGATATTTACATTATTTCCCTTAGTTCTTTTTCTTGTAATGGAGTTAAAACAGCAGAGGTGACTTAGTCCATGAACTTCCCTTAAATATATTTAATAGTATTTTGGAAAAGAATTAAAAGAATTATCCATTAACTTAGTCCCAAACTAGTTGGATTGAGTTGTCACCCCATCTGACTGTACTTGTATCCTTTCTTGTTCTCATCCATACAGCAGGTTATTTGCACTGTAGCCACAATACCTATTTCTACGTATGTTTAGCCCTAAGCATTTAAAAAGAAAGAGAGTAAGTCATTACTGTGACTTATGTATATATTTTCCAGTTATCTATATTTAGTGCTGGTACTACTCAAAAGTCAGCAAGAATCGTATAACTAGATCCTATTAATAAGTTTTCTACAGCAGACAATAAATGGATCCCAGATGAAGAGCAAAAAAATTTGCAGGCACACTCATTACTTCTCAGTGACATGTGCCACTTTTTCTCTTTTAGATAAAAGAGTGCAATTTGTGCTGATTCAAATTCATTTAATTCCCAATTTAGTATGGGTTGTTAATGATTAGTCAATTAATGTCAAAGTGCCAAAGTAACAGGTGAACCTTTGAGAAATATAATGACCTAAATTGCTTTCCTTAGCCACCTGAATAATAGGCTACAAATGGATTGTACTTTAAAAAAAAAAAAAAAGAAGAAGAAAAAAGTAAAACCTCAAGGGAATATAACACATTTGTACTGTTACTTGAACCTCAGATGAGAAAAATTGTCCCTGAAATAGGCTGCATAAAGGAAATGTTGGTGTTCCATGCCAAGCTTAGAGTTATTATGAAACAGATAAGTGCATAAGACTTTGTGAAATTCCCCCATATGCACTACTATAAACTTTTGCCTTTTGCACTTTTATACTTGGCAGACGTTTTAATCCAGTGATACAGATATTCAGACCCTTTAAATAAAAAATATAGGGTATTCATTGAATTCATGGATACTTCCATCTGTCACCATATAACAGTATTTATTAAGTCTTAAAATTTTTGCAAAATGCAAAGAGAAGCTCACGCCTTTTATCTTCAGAGAAAGATCATATGAACTAATGTACTTCTAAATCAGTTATTGCTTGCTGTATCACTGCAGTTGTAATTTTAAAAACAGTTTCTGCTGATTACAGAGTAATTGTCATTTACAAGGAAGTGAAATTATAATTTACTAGGGAACTAGAGTTTTTTAATGACTTTGTCTATTGGTTCCACTTTACAGGGTTCAGTGTCCAATCAGTTAGGTGAAAAAAATAAAAGACAGAAGCTAATATTTTTTTTTATGACCGTGCAGACATTATACTTGTAGGGATGGACTTTTATCTGTTGTAAGCTGACATAGCTCTGACTTCAGTGGAGCTATGCTGATTTGCAGCAGCTGTGGATCTGGCCCTTGTTTTCTGTACTGGTTCTTACTACAACTTACTAGGAACACTTTACTTCTTTCTATATTTCATAGTCACTCGCCTGCTGTCTAGGTAAATGCCTCTTAAATGCTTCATTCATACCAAATATAATGCATTACAGGAAAGCTCACATGTCCCTATATGTCTTTGCCCCTCGAGGCATGGATGGGGACAAGTTTCTGGTCATGATACTGGGTAAGATAAAAGAGTTTAAGTCTGGATGACAGGCTTGTGAACTATGTGGTTCTCATACATCAGCTACTTCTGAGTTTAGGTCTTCATTAACTCCATAAAATGGGTGGAGCCCACAACTAATTTAGTGGGATAGGTTAAACCCTGCATCTCCAGTGGGATGACATGGAAAAAGCTAGCCAGTTTGATTGGCAATCCATATGCTATACATAGGGTTACCAGATAGCAACTGTGAAAAAACGGGATGGGGCACCTATATAAGAAAAAAAGCCCCAAAAAAGGGACTGTCCTTTTAAAAACGGGATGGACGGTCACCCTAGCTATATAAAACCTTAGCTTCGCAGCCTGCATCAAAAGCAATAGTAGAGTCTTCTCCAGGAATGACAGCTGTTAGTTTTCCATTGCTCCTACCCTCCCATCTGTTTCATAATCCCTTCACAGATTTTGATACCCATCCTGCAACCCTTGCTCAAATGAAAGCACTGAGATTACTCCTGTCTTAAGACTTGAGTAAGGGTTACAGAAGGGAGTCCTCCTCTAACATGGACAACATAACACACTGATTATTGAAACCCCTTTTTTGAAAATGTTCTATTCCCTTTTGAAGTGTGTACTGCACCATCGTACTAATCTTTTCTCTGATTCCTAGCTGCTGCTGCTGTCTAACCAACTTTAATTTAGCTGGAAGAATGGAAAACAATCCTTGTCATATACACTAGCAACGGAGATTATACGCATGACATCGATCTTCCCTCTCTAACATCTCATTTGCAGGATTTCCCAGTGATTCACCTCAGTGAGGGAGGCAGACTTGGCACAGCCTATTTTTCAGCTCTTTCCTTCCTCTGTGGACCGCAATGCATTGCTTGCCTTCCCTAGACTAGGAAAATAGATGGCATTTAAAAATGTTTTAGCTAATACTTTCTTAAATACTAACGCAGACAGGATTTAACACCTTTTATTAAAAAAGATGATCTGGTCATGGTCAACCCTAGTGTTGGTAACTTAAAAGAATGTCTGTAGCGTATGTGTTGTAAACATATTAATTTCAGATTCAGATCATACCTGGACATTTATTTTATGTTACCCCCTCTTTAGCTTCTCTCCTTTTATTATTCAAATACAGATTCACCTGATTACATAGCTCTCCCTGTTTAAGGCAAATGTTGTTTGAAAGATAGGTTTGTCTTATGCACAGATGTTATTATATGCAAATAGCGGGCCCACTCCTGTAAACCTTACTGAGTGCAGTGCTTCCTACCACAAGTAGACCCTCATGCAGGATCAGGCCCTATATCATTTAAAAATCTACCCCAACCAGATATAAAAATACAAAATAACTCACATACTAGATCAGAGTAGGCATATACATTTTATTAACATTAACAACAAACTTTGCATATTAGGAGTGCAAAAATGAATAAAAATGTCACCTCTATTTCTTTTTCTCTCTTCCCCTTTTTAATTCATAACAAATTACAAGCAGCAAAATATTTTTTATAACATATGTAAATGATCAATTCCTGAGGTTAGTTAGTGTGCTGTATATTGGTATCAGTGCTCCATAGACTTGTAAGAACAACTTCTATGCAGTGCTTATACAGGCAAAATGCCCACTGAAGTCAAGAGGAATGGAGGAAGAAGAGAAGAGAAAGGGATTAATGGAGAAATTTCAAGTTTAAGGAATTACTGGTGGGGTATAATTTTTCACAGGCTAGTCATCTTCTTGGAGGACCATGTAGTAACCCTTCGCCTTCTTATGAGGAATGACCTTTCATTTGTACCTCTTTGTGTCAGGTAAGAAATAGCCTATTTGTCTCTTTAACACTGATATACAGGAGGGGAAAAAAGCACTCTTAAAGCTTAGTTTATTGAAACTCAGAAATAGTTTCTGTAAATGTAGTCCTGTGTCCATTTTAGCATGGTAATTATGGCTGCATATGGACATGAATAGATCTTGTTTAATGACAAACAAAATCCTGGTTTTTGGTAGGAAGAGGAAATGCAGTAATATTAACTCTAAGTATTGTGATTCTTGAGGTATTTCTCACACAATTGCAATCTGCATGTCTCTGCACCTATGATAGATATCTGTGAAGCATTTTCACAAATGTATTTTCATTTTGCAAGGCTTTATATTTCACAGCAAGCAAATAAGTTAAAGCTATTGTTCAATATCAGAGGCAGTGGTGTAATTGTTGGTGCAAAGTTAAGGTACTGACCTCTGTTACCTGCGGGGATGGTTCACAGTTTCTGTCTTTACTACATCCCTGCAATCTTCTGTCGGCCTGTACTATAAATAAAAAAATACTTTCCTACTTTGAAGTTTCCAAGAAAAGATTGTAACATATGGTATTTGCCCACTATACTTTTTGCTTCCAGCATGAACAGCAACAATCAGAAAACCTTTAAGCTAAAATACAGAACTTAACAAAACATTTTTCTTTGCTAACATTGTCAAGTCTTCAGCTATAGAAAATTCTCAAATATATTTATCAAAACTATGTAAAATAGTTTTTCAGGTAAGTTAAACTTATGAAAAAATCAGTATAACAAGCAATAGGTGCCTAACAGGTTTTTATATATAGTCAAACCTTGACCATCCAAAACTCAATTATTCCAAAATCTTATTTAAAAAAAAAAAATCACATCCCCCCAAAAGTGTGTTACCCTGAAAATTCCTTTGACTCTCTAAACTCTTACATATTCTGAATCCTCCACTCTTGTTGAATAATTGATGTATAACCTATTAAAAGGACAAACAAGATGCTACTTCATTTATGACCTGCAGAATATGGTAATTCAGAGCAGTGACATCCAGGGAAAGTTGGGAGGTTGGTGTGAATTTAATGTTTTAACTCCAGAGAAACAGATATAGCTTAGAGATTAGCAGTGTAGGCTTCCCTTAACTAGGTTGCCATTGTTCTTAAATTGGGTACCAGAGCTATGTCTACATTATCCACCAATGGCAGTGCTACACACTGCTGTGAAAAGCAGCTGTGTCCACCCTGCAACGTGTGGCTACACGTGTCTGTGAAAGGCTCTGGCAGAGGGCAGGTAGTGGGAAAGCCTCCAGCAGCTCCCAGCTGCTGGAGCCTTTCTCCATTGCCTTCTCTCTCAGGGCCACCCAGAGGATTCAGGGGGCCTGGGGCAAAGCAATTTTGGGGGCCCCTTCCATAAAAAAAGTTGCAATATTATAGAATACTATATTCTCGTGGGGGCCCTTGCAGGGCCTGGGGCAAATTGCTCCACTTGCCACCACCTCTGGGCGGCCCTGTTCTCTCTTCTCCCTCCACTAGAGCCTTTGCCTGCTGTGGGGAGCTTGTTCCTGGAGGAGAAAGTCTCCAGCATCAGAGAGACAACGGGATGCTACACTGCTAAAAATAGCAGCATAAACAGGAAGACACAGCTTGAGGGAATAGAAAGTACTTGCCCCAGAATCACACTAGTGAGGGATGTCCTCACATGCTTAAGCCATGGCTCACCAGCTACACTATTTATACCTATCCTAGGGGAGTTATGCAGGTATGTACTCTTCACACAACCAAAATAAGGTGGTGTAACCAATCAAGCTGCACTTATTAGGTTGCCTGGAGATTGGTCTGGCTGCAGGCCCTGCTTCCTGAGAGGTAGTTCCATAGAAATGGTTAAAATGAGAGATTTGGGATATCACCAAATTACAGAAAAGCAGTAATACTATGCTCCTCACCCCAGCTTATGAGGACTGCAGTTCTCTGAGTCTTCTCTCCAGAATTATTAGCCCCTACTCATCCACTCTCTCTTTTTTCAATCTTTTCCACATTTTTAAATCTCATTTTTCCCTTTCACAATTTAAAAAAAAAAAAAACTTTCCCAAAAGGTTTTTATTATTATAATCATTAATAGTAATGTAAATTCTTAGGTGAGAGAAGAATAAGGCCTTCGCTACACTTGGAAGTAGCCATAATTTCACTCTTTGGCATAGCCACACTAATGAAATCCCCTACAATAGATAAGGAAAAGCACCATTTTCACTAGTGGATCTTGCCTCCTCTTGAAATCAGAGCAAATTGTGTAAGAGGATTTTGCATGTTGCCAGTTTTCCCAGGTATAGACGAAGTCTATGTGACGTTTCCTCCAAAATGTTTCTCAGTATGAATAGCCACATTCTGCGTAGTCTGTACCAGGGATCAGCAACCTTTGGCATGTGGCCTGTCAGGGAAATCCACTGGGATTTTTTTTTACCTGCAGCATCCGCAGGTTCGGCCATTCACAACTCTCACTGGCTGTAGTTCACCATTCCAGTCCAATGAGGGATGCGGGAAGCGGCATGGGGTGGGCTGAGAGATGTGCTTGCTGCCATTTCCTGCAGCCCCTATTGATAAACCATGCCCAGAGGAAGCTGCGATTGGCCGAAACTGCGGATGCTGCAGGTAAACAAACTGTCCCAGCCCGCCAGTAGATTTCCTTGATGGGCCGCATGCCAAAGGTTGCCAATCCATGGTCTGTACATTCATGGAACTTTTCAATCATGGCTTTTCAATAATTATGGGGCATACAAAGCCATGTGACTGACACTGTTATAGCCTTCCCACGTGAATGCAAGGTCATGCACTTAGGGATTAATAATAAGAATTTTAGATATACGTTGGGGACGCATCAGTTGGAAACGACGGAGGAGGAGAAGGACCTTGGGGTATTGGTTGATAGCAGGATGACTATGAGCCGCCAATGTGATATGGCTGTTAAAAAAGCAATGCGATTTTTAGGATGCATCCGGCGAGGTATTTCGCAAGGAGAAGGAGGTGTTAGTGCCGTTATATACGGCGCTGGTGAGACCCCACTGGAATATTGTGTCCAGTTCTGGTGTCCTGTTTAAGAAGGATGAATTCAAACTGGAACAGGTTCAGAGACGGCTACTAGGATGATCCGAGGAATGGAAAATCTGCCTTATGAAGGAGACTCAAAGCTTGGCTGTTTAGCCTGGCCAAAAGAAGCTCCGGGAGATATTGCTTGCTTATATAAATATTATCAGGGGATTAACGTTAGGGAGGGAGAGGATATTTAAGTTTATACTAATGTAGGCACGAGGAGATGGGTACAAACTGATATAGGAAGTTTAGACTTGAAATTAGACGAAGGTTTCTAACCATGTAGGGAGTGAAGTTCTGGAACGGCTTCCGATGGAAGTAGTGGGGCAAAGATTATCGGGCTTTAGACTAATTTGATAAGTAGTATGGAGGGATGTTATGATGGATAGTTTAATTTGGGCAATTGTTTGGATTATTGGCAGATAAGTCTGCTCGATGTCTGTGAGGGATGTTGGATGGGATGGGAAACTGATTACTGCAGAGAATTCTTTCTTGGGTGCGGTGGTGAGTCTTGCCCGCATGGCTCAGGTTTAGCTGATCGCCATATTTGGGGTCGGGAAGGATTTTCCTCCAGGGCATTGGCAAGGCCCTGGAGGTTTTTGCCTTCCTCTCAGCGTGGGCATGGGTCGCTTGCTGTGGATTCCCTGCAGCTTGAGGTCTTCAAATCTCAATTTGACGATTTCAAATAACTCAGTCATGGGTTCGGGGTTGTTATAAATGTGTATGGGTAGGGTTTTGTGGCCTGCCTTGTGCAGGAGGTCAGACTAGATGATCATATTGGTCCCTTCTGACCTATGAGTCTATGAGTCTATGAATGAATTTCAAAAAAAGCAGTACTACTTGAAAAGGCATTAAAAGATAACATACAGTAGGTGTGAAGGTGTTTAGTATCTGAACACTATTTCAGATGGAGTACTTCAGTGCCTGTTAGTTGACCAAGTTTTACTTTACAACACATCTTATGAGTGATTTTACCATCAAATGCCTTTCATTAAAGGGGTGCACTAACTAATATGCACATTTTCTCTCCTTCCACTAAACTTTTATTCTTGTATGCCATGTTGCTGTAGCCATGTTGGTCCCAGGATATTAGAGAGAGACATGGTAGGGGAGGCAATTTCTTTTATTGGACCAACTTTTGTTGGTGAGAAATACAAGCTTTCGAGCCTATACGGAGCTCTTCTTCAGGTCTGGGCCTGAAGACCTGGGCCCCAGACCTGAAGAAGAGCTCTTTGTGTAAGCTCAAAGGCTAGTCTCTCTCCAAAACAGAAGTTGGTCCAATAAAAGCTATTATCTCACATACCGTGTCTCTATAAATTCACTTGACATTCAGACTAGCAAATATGGAAATACATACTTCGGCCTAAGAGAGGACTAATCAGATGTTCACAGTCAAGTTTTATACAAAGCCATATTTTGTTAGCATATTTTTGCTGTCCACATGCCAAAAACAACAAGAAAATGATGCATTAAAGAAAAAAGTGTCATATCAGAACAGAGATGTGGTAGGTATGCAGTACCCCACATCGATTTCTGTTCAGCCACAGAAGACTAGGATAGCTATGGACCCCTTTTTACCCTGTGCCTTCGTACTTATGTGGCCACCAGAAAGAGTCTATTTACTGTGCAAGACGTTTTTACAATCTGTATGAATTAGTGATGGGATTTACGGATGATCTGAATACCCCTGAACTTTGGAAAAATTCAGATCCAGAGCCAAATATTATGGCTTAATGCCATGTCTAGTATTATCCCTACAATACACAGAAAACTAAAACAAAATGTTTATATCAATCCAGTCTTCACCCAGCTAACTATGTCAGCAAGTTAAATCAACCACTTGTAATGGTTTAAAGGGATGATAGGATATTAAATAAAACAGGGAAAAGTTTCAATTTTGGGGGGAGGGGTGAAGTTTTAATTAATAACTAGAATGTGACTGGGTGGCCTAGGAGACTGGAACCAGTACTGAGAAGTTCATGTATGCTTCCAGACCTGACTTGAATTGGTAGTGACCAGAAGCTGTTACCATCTGACAACTGTTCAATGATCTAAGTGAAATGAATTTAGTATTGGCATTCTGATTTTCCATATACCAAAACAAAAACACATCACAGTAACTGGCATACTTGGCAATCTGAACAAAGGCCAATTAACATAGGGCCTAATTTAACCTCTAACTATTCAATGCTCCAATTCATGGCATATTGATGGGAAAGACTGCACTGTCACTACAAATGTTGTACCAGGAATAATAAAACACTTCAGTCATCAGTGCTACAAACAGGACATTTTTATGAACATTAAATAGTTGGTTTTACACAACCTGGTCTGTCTGTCCATCTACCTACCCTAGTATCTAAACAACTCGTGATCTTTAATGTAATTTATCTTCACAGAACCACTGGGTATTAGGTCAGTTCTGTTATCCCTGAGTCACAGAGAGACTCAGCTAAGAATACAGGAAGTCTGTCGCAGAGCAGGGGACTGAAGCCAGGTCTTTGATGTTCCAAGCTAACACCTTAACCACTGAATCATCCTTCTCCTCAACCTTAGAGGGTGGAAAACATCACTACTAAAATCCAGAACTTAAGGACACTCAAGTATATTTAATACTCACTCACACAGACTATCAAGAAGAGGCTTGACGTAAGCATTGGGTATGAGAATTAAAATTAAAAAAATAGATTAATAGGTTAAATGAAGATCTTTGTAAGCTTTAAAAAGGCATTAACTAGAGCTGGATGAAGTTTTTTGGATGAAGTTTGTGTTTTTGGTTTTTTTTTAAACCAATAAAGTACCAGTTCAGGTCATCTGAAACAAGCAAACAAAAATTGAATCCCCCACCACAACATTTTATTTCAACATTTTCTGTGGAATGACATGGCTCAATTCAAAGTGATTTTTCATTTTAAACATTTAAAATGGTAAAAAACCTCAAATGAAATATTTCATTTCAGATCAAATGAAACATTTTATTTGACCTGAAATAAAATTGTATTGACTTTTTAAGTTCAATTAACTTTAAAAAAAATTGTTTCAGGCTGATCCAAACTGAGTTTTTCAACATTTTTCAGTTCAACCAGCAAACTGAAAAAGTTAGTTATTTGCACAGCTCTAGCCTTATCATCAAGGAAGGAGAAACTTTTCATGGAGATGCAAACAGGAAGAGCTATTATTTCTGGTAGCAGCACTTTCCAAACACTGCTTCAAGGAGCTCACAGTTTAAAGGACAAACAAGTAGATAGTGGCTGTAGACATAGTGAAGGAACAACTGCATGGAGAATTGGCATGAAGGAAGCTATGAAAATTGCTGATTCTGAGAAGCAAATGATTTTACAACAACATCCTGTTTCATGTGGTTACTTTATCTGCTTAATGTGAATGAAAACAAATTCAAATCTTAGTAATGTGCAGCATCTCACTAATATCAATAGCACAATGGGATCCTGGCCCAAGAATAGGGAGCTTAGGTGCCACAGTAATACAAATAATAGATCTCTGCAGTACTTTGTATTTCCACCCATGTCCCCTTCATGTTCATTTTGCCATGCGTTTTCAATTGATACACTTTAAATTATTAAATGTGATTTGAAACTCACAAACAATAAAAACCTTTACAAGCACACAGAGTTTTAACAAGATATATGAGCAGACTGAAATGTTCAAAGCTGCAACAGTGACTATTCCATATAACCCTGAAATGAAGGGGGAAAATAATGTTATTATGACTTCAGCTTGTTTGTAAAATGCAAGTATATTTCCAACCAACCCCAATGAGCCCCTGCCATGTGCTTCCAACACTCTTCTGGATTAGTGTCAATTATTTACTTTTACCTTGTTTCTTTCTTGCCCTTTTTCCTTTGTGCTAAAATTGTACGTACTTGTCAAAGCACTGCTTTTAATGTCATCTCCTCCTCTGTACTAGTTTATGCTGCACTCTTTTATACATTGAGTAAAATGTTTGAATAGCATTTTTATCTAGATGTTATTAATATAGCTAAGGAATCATTTGCCAGTCGAGTCCTCCATCTTCTTCCTCTTCTTATTTATTATGTTACAGTAACACCTAGGAAGCCCAGTCAAGGATCATGATCCCATTGAGTAAGGCATTGTAGAGAAAAGTAACAAAGATGACTGTGCACTGTCTGAACAGACTGTCTAAATATCAGACAGGACAAACACATACAAAAATGAGGGCAGGGGTGGGAGAAGGTGATAACGATATTTTATATATTTGCTTAGTCTAGTCAAGACAATAGACTTTTGCAGAAAAGAGACACTACTACTTGTTACTTGCCGGTGACTCTGATTTCCTTCTGTTCCATTATGTATTATTAAAACAGTAAGAAGGAAACAAAGTTGGTGTTGAAGCTGATACTTGTGAAGCCTAAGGGATGGTGGTAAGAAACAAGATCAGTGGCCAAGGAGAGTTGTCTAGGAACTTGAATTAGAAGTTTGGGCCTGATATGTAGAGTGGTGAGGAGCCAGTGGAGGGATTCAGAGAGCAGAAGAGTCAAGAAATGGACAAGCATGATAATTTTGGTAGCACCATTTGGGCAGACTGGAGAGCAGTACTGCAGTCATCAAGCTGACTGGGAGGAAGCAGTAGCCATAGTCATGGTGGGAGATAAATAAGGAATTGAGACACAATTAAGCCACCATGACAGGTAAAAAAGGGGCTGATATTAGATATACTGTGAAGAAAGAAATGACAAGATAATCACATCCCTATGTGAACACAAAAGGAGGAGGAGGAACTGAATATTACCTCCATGTTGCAATTATGACAGAGTTTTATCAGAGCAGAAAGCTTTGTTTGGGCTACTAGGGCCTTCAGAGTAATTTCTATCCTCTGTTCCTGGCTGGCATTGGTATACTCATGGGCTGAACAGAGTATTGGTTAGGAAGGCCACCTGGCATCGGCTGTCAAGTATCAGAGGGGTAGCCGTGTTAGTCTGGATCTGTAAAAGCAGCAGAGAATCCTGTGGCACCTTATAGACTAACAGACGTTTTGGAGTGTGAGCTTTCGTGGGTGAATACCCACTTCGTCAGACGCAGGTAGTGGAAATTTCCATGAAAACCAAGGGAGGAGAAACTGGTTCTGTAATTGGCAAGCCATTCACAGTCTTTGTTTAGTCCAGAGCTGATGGTGTCAAATTTGCAGATGAACTGAAGCTCAGCAGTTCTCTTTGAAGTCTGGTCCTGAAGTTTTTTTTGCTGCAGGATGGCCACCTTAAGGTCTGCTATAGTGTGGCCAGGGAGGTTGAAGTGCTCTCCTACAGGTTTTTGTATATTGCCATTCCTGATATCTGATTTGTGTCCATTTATCCTTTTCCGTAGTGACTGTCCAGTTTGGCCGATGTACATAGCAGAGGGGCATTGCTGGCATATGATGGCGTATATTACATTGGTGGACGTGCAGGTGAATGAACCAGTGATGGTATGGCTGATCTGGTTAGGTCCTGTGATGGTGTCGCTGGTGTAGATATGTGGGCAGAGTTGGCATCGAGGTTTGTTGCATGGATTGGTTCCTGAGCTAGAGTTACTATGGTACGGTGTGCAGTTGCTGGTGAGAATACGTTTCAGGTTGGCAGGTTGTCTGTGGGCAAGGATTGGCCTGCCACCCAAGACCTGTGAAAGTGTGGGATCATTGTCCAGGATGGGTTGTAGATCCCTGATGATGCGTTGGAGGGGTTTTAGCTGGGGGCTGTATGTGATGGCCAGTGGAGTCCTGTTGGTTTCTTTCTTGGGTTTGTCTTGCAGTAGGAGGCTTCTGGGTACACGTCTGGCTCTGTTGATCTGTTTCCTAATTTCCTCGTGCGGGTATTGTAGTTTTGAGAATGCTTGGTGGAGATTTTGTAGGTGTTGGTCTCTGTCTGAGGGGTTAGAGCAGATGCGGTTGTACCTCAGTGCTTGGCTGTAGACAATGGATCGTGTGATGTGCCCGGGATGGAAGCTGGAGGCATGAAGGTAGGCATAGCGGTCGGTAGGTTTTCGATATAGGGTGGTGTAATGTGACCATCACTTATTTGCACTGGTGTCTAGAAAGTGGACCTCCCGTGTAGATTGGTCCAGGCTGAGGTTGATGGTGCTGGGTGGAAGTTGTTGAAATCGTGGTGGAATTTTTCTAGAGTCTCCTTCCCATGAGGAATACACTAAGAAACTGCACCATCTACTCAGGACACTCCCTACACTAACACCGGAACAAATCAACATACCCTTAGAGCCCTGACCAGGGTTATTCTATCTACTACCCAAGATCCACAAACCCGGAAATCCTGGACGCCCCATCATCTCGGGCATTGGCACTCTCACTGAAGGACTGTCTGGATATGTGGACTCTCTACTCAGACCCTATGCCACCAGCACTCCCAGCTATCTCCGTGACACCACTGATTTCCTGAGGAAACTACAATGCATTGGTCACCTCCCAGAAAACACCATCCTAGCCACCATGGATGTAGAGGCTCTCTACACAAACATCCCACACACAGATGGAATACAAGCTGTCAGGAACAGTATCCCTGATGATGCCACAGCACAACTGGCTGCTGAGCTCTGTGCCTTTATACTCACACACAACTATTTCAAGTTTGATGACAATATATATCTCCAGATCAGTGGCTCCAGCGGCAGTATATATATGCTAGCAAGAAGCTAGAGATAACGAGTGTTAAGTTCAATCAGGGAGATGAGGGCCAAATACTAGCAGTTGAGGCGTGTGGAAAAACCAAGGGAGGAGAAACATGGTTCATTGTAATTGGCAAAGCATTCACATCTTTGTTTAGTCAAGAGCTGATGGTGTCAAATTGCAGATTGAAACTGAGGCTCAGGCAGTTTTCTTTGAGAGTCTGGTCCTAATTTTTTTGCTGCAGATGGCACACCTTAAGGTGCTGCCTGTAGTGGTGCCAGGGAGGTTGAAGTGCTCTCCTAAGGTTTTTGTATATGCCATTCTGATATCTGATTGTGTCCATTTTATTCCCCGTAGAGACTGTCCAGTTTTGGCCGATGTTAATAGCAGAGGCATTGCTGGCAATGGATGGCGTTATTACCTTGGTGGGCGGTGCAGGTGAGATGAACCAGTGTGGTAGTGGCTGGATCTGGTTAGGGTCTGTGATAGTGTCGTCTGTGTAGATATTGGGCCAGAGGTTGGCATCGATTTGTGTCATGGATGGTTCTGAGCTGGCGTTACTAGTGTACAGTGCTGCAGTTGCTGGTGAAATACGTTTCAGGTTGGCAGGATTGTGTGGAAAGGATGGCGTGCCACCCAAGCCTGTGAAAGTGTGGATCATTGTCCAGATGGGGTTGTTAGATCCTGATGATGCATTGAAGGCGTTTTAGCGTGGGGCTGTATGTGATGGCCAGTGGAGTCCTGTTGGTTCCTTTCTGGGTTTGTCTTGTAAGTTAGGAGGGCTTCTGAGTACACGTCTGCTCTGTTGATTCTGTTTTCCAATCTCTACCGTGCGGGTTAAATTGTAGTTCTGAGGAATGCTTGGTGGAGATTTTTGTAGGGTGTTGCTCTGTCTGAAGGGGTTAGAGGCAGATGCGGGTTGTACCCTCAGTGGCTTGGCTGTAGACATGGATCATGTGAAATGTCCCGGGATGGAGCTGGAGGCAAGAAGGGTAGGCATAGCGGTCGGATAGGTTTTCGATATAGGTGGTATTAATGTGACCATCATTATTGCACTTCGTGTCATAGAAGTGGAAAACCCTTCCCCTCCAACCTTATTTCCACTACCTGCGTCTGACGAAGTGGGTATTCACCCACGAAAGCTCACGCTCCAAAACGTCTGTTAGTCTATAAGGTGCCACAGGATTCTCTGCTGCTGGCACCGGCTGTGTATGTGTCGATATCAGGGCTGATTGGCCAGACAGAGCCTATTGGCTCCCATACATTTGAGAAGAGGATTTAGAAAATGTTTCTCCTTTCCACAACGCCATGCTACACCTCAGAACAACTGCGCCCTTCCAAGGGATTACGGTAAGACTGAGTTTGTGCGTTAAACAGTGGGCATTATGCCAATCACTGTTTTGAGACTGGGAAGGAATTTTCTAATTACTGCCAGATTGTCCCAGTCAGGATATGTTTTTCACCTTCCTTGCACTAGCCCAGGGATTCAGAGGATCCCGAGAAGAAGGCAAGAGTAGGTGTGGGCTTCAATCTCTGGTACAGCAGGCAACAATCCCCATTTTCCCATGCCCTAAAACCTTCCTACAGGGGAACGGCAGAGGAGGTACCAGTCCCCCTGCAGGCTCCCTGGTGGTACAGATTACTAAGGGATGGTTCACCTGCACTAGAGGAGTTATTTCTGGATTGTTTCTATATTGTATTAAATTGTGGTCTAATTACCACATTCTTGTGTGTTCAGTCTTTCTTCCCACTATGCCCATGTCAAAGAATGCATGTGTTGTCAATAATAATAGTAGTTGTGGTATTTCTTCTAATGTGAATCACCGTGTTGGGGTTTTGTGGAGAGGGAGGTTGTTTTCTTCTTATGTCACAGCACAAGGATTGAAATTACAGCGAGAACAAGAACATTCAGAATTACAATAAAAAGGATTACAGCAACAAAAGTGATAAAACCCCCTCATGCTTCAGGTGATAAGCATGGATAAGGAGGGAGGAAGGAGGATGCCTTTTCCTGTGGACAGGTTATCCCGTAACTGCTTACTGAAGTGTATCTTGCACCTTCCTCTGAAGCATCTGATAAAGGCCGTTTTTGGAGACAGGATACCGGATTGGCTAAATCCCTGGGTCTAATCTAGTTTAGCAATTCCTGTGTTCCAACTAAAAAGCTGAAATAGATATTAACATACATTTTGTATTAAGTAATGCTTAGTATTAAACAGCCAGGGTTTTGAATATTTGTTTTATGTTTTTAGTTCGTTCCATGTGTTAAGGAAAAGAAAATAATTCATAATGGGTTATTAAAGGTATACTGAGGTTTCAGTGGCTTCTGAGTGGGAGTAGGGAATTGAATGATTAACAACTAATATTACAGGGGGAGCCTGCCTGGAGCCTGGCATCAGCTGGCACCTGGTCTGCCAATGTCACTGTATAGTTGAAGGTATATTGAGGTTTCAGAGGCTTTTGGGTGGGAGGAGGGAATTGAATGATTAACAATAAATATTACTGAGGAAAAAATGAGCCATGTCCTATAAACAAATGTATCTCGTCGTATTAAGTTGCACACCATCATACAAAAACAAATGTTAACAAAATATGGAATACATTTGTTGGTTCTAAGCTATGGCAAACCAGGTGCATCTAACTAGATTATTACTTTCACCTGTTTCTTGGCAGAGGTATGTTCTGACCTGGTAGTGCTCAGTGTTTTCTGTGGATGGGAGCCAAAAATTCACATTAGGCCTTTGGAGACCATTCTAAGAGACAGTGTAATCATTTTATTACATTCTCCGGTGTTTTGCCAGATGTGCATGTTCTATAATTGGCTCAAAGAGATGTAGACATTGGCAAAGAAATGGCATAAAATTTGTTTGGTCTCCTGCCCCTTGAAAGCATTTCTGGATAGCTGAAGAAGACAGCTGATAGCTTTATCAAAACTCAGGAATTTCCCATCATCTAAATGTCTGAGTCTCTAGGTATGTCAGTAAAACTCTCACTCCTTTACAAAAGAAGATGAGAAGGAGGTCCAGAGAATCAAAGCTAGGTATTCATAATCTCATTATCTTTAATGACACAGAATTGTCCACATATGAGAGCACTAATATCATGTCTGATGAAATTATCGAAATGCATTTTATACCAAATACTTTCCCCCCTTTTCTTTACTGATCTCAAAAACAAAAAAAAAACCCAAACTTTTGCACTTAGTGCTCAGTTGAGCTGGCTGAAAAATTGCAAAGACTTTATTCAGTTAGTTTAGCTCTTATGCTGTGAATTATCTGTAAGCAGACCATGCTCCAAAATCCCAGCTACTGCTGAGTTGTTCAGATATCAACTCAAGAAAGTGACTGCATTTGTGCTTTTGCATTTTTCCACTTCTGGGGTACTTGTGCACCAGGCTGGTAAGTATGACTGTTGCTAATGGCACTGGGGGGCTGTTACATCAGCTAGGGGTTGCCAGAATATAGGCTGATCCTAGTATTACGGCAGTTGGAATATGTTTAAAAACACTTATTTCATAGTATAATTCTATAGGAGTTGCTAAACCACAAAATCAAACCAATGGGGTCAGTCAAACTCAGCATTCAGCCTTTTCTCTATCAGAAGCCAATACCACATGCATTAAAGGAAGGCAGGCAGCCTCCTAGTTTTCACATGCTGCACATGCTTCCTATCATACTGGACAATACAGTACTTGGTGGGAAAATTCCTTTGACATCTGTGACCGTTAGGTGATATTCTGCAGTATGAGATTTGATTACCCTTTTCTAAGTATATATAACAACAAATGGTGGTTGTCAGAATAAAGTTCATCTCCTTATATTACATATATTGATATAATGTTTACTGCACCCCAAATTTGCAAAAGGGCCTCCACAATTTTTGGATGTCTCAGTTTACCAAATTTCATTTGAAGTCAAGAGGGTCTACCAATCTGAGAATCAGGTCCAGTAGTTTAAAAACGATTACAGAGAATTAAGTGTGTTACACTGGACTGCAACCCATTTTGAACAATGGCCCTGTATGTTTGACAGAAACACATTAAAGTTTAGTAGATCCAACAGATCAGAGGACACAGCAAAGCATCACAGCAGTTAAAGTCTTACAGCTATTAGTCTTCCAGGTTTTCAGACAAAATGCAGCCCAGTCAGTCATTTACAGTACTGTCTCACTCAGCAAGGTTTTATGGGATAAAGTGGAAGGACTGAAAATGCTCAGTGTTTGTCTATCAAACAGTGCCACTGGCAATATTATAATTTCTTGCACTTATTAAATTGCTGAAAGAGTTTGTTCCACTGGCATTTAGAATGGAATAGGGATGGAGGTATGAAGGAAATTAACTACAGCAGCATTTATCAAAATACTGCACCATAAGGTCCATGCTGTGTATAAATGTCACATTAAAAAAGTCCTGTGTGAGAACAAACCAAAGAGCAAAATATTTCACCTATGGATATCTAAATGTTATTCCTTATATTTCTTTAATCAATATGGCTGCACGCTAACAAGGAGGAATTATGGATCAATTTTCAACATTACAGTGGAATGCCACAAAGATCTGTGTTAGGATCATTTTTTAATATAACAATATATTAATGATCTTGCAAAGGAGGTAAACAGCAAGTTGGAAAATTCTGAGTTGAGGTTAGCTAGGACTAGAGAAGGCTGTTTGGAATTGCAAAGGACTCTTATGAGGAGATAATGAAAAGATTCAGGCTGCTTAGAAAGGAGATGGTACAGGTATGAAATTACAAATCACAGTGTATGTCAGTCAAGAACCTTTATTTATTCTTGCTCATATAATACAAGAATAAGGGGATATCCAATGAAATTGAAAGGGCTACAAATAAAATAATTGAAGTATTTTTTTTGTCTACAAAATGTAATTGGCTTTTGGAAATCATTGTGACAAGCTATCATAGAAGCCAAGAGTTTATAAGATATAAAAACTCTGATGGTTCCAGGCATAAACAACCACTAACTTCCTGAGGCTAGTGAGAAGTTTCTTCTTGGGGCCGGTTATTCTACATAAGCGTACTATGGCGCTTCTTGCAACTTCTTTGGAAGCATTTGGTCTTGGCCACAGTGAGAGACAAGAAGGACCACAAGTCTAATATAGTATAACAACTCTAAGGTTCAGATTCTGAACTCAGTTAAATCTTTGTAAACCTAGAGTCACTCCACTGAAGTCAATAACAACAACAAAGTCAGTGGAGTTACTCCTGATTTACTCCATTATAAATCAGTTCAAAAACTGGCCCTACCATACTAAGTAGAAAGAATGAGAGGAAATTGAACTACCCAATATAGATTTGAATCACCCCATAAGATCAGATATCTCAGAGACAACATTCACTCAATGTATAGTCAAGCAAACTTAAAACATACATGTAAGAAGAAGATTATTATACCACTATCACTTTCCTTTACTCCTGACATTCAAACAGATACAAAAGCTAACGGCCCTGATTTGGCCAAGAAGCAGGGCCGGCGCTTCCATTTAGGTGGCCTAGGCAATCGCCAGGGCGCCAGGATTATTGGTGGGCGGCATTTTGCCGGAGGGGGCAGCAGGTGGCTCCGGTGGAGCCGCCACAGTCATGGCTGCGGACGATCGGCTGCTCCCGCGGCTCTGGTGGACCTCCCGCAGCCACGACTGAGGCAGCTCCACTGGAGCCACGGGACCAGCTAAAACCCCTAGCGCCAGTTCTGCCAAGAAGGTATAATTCCAAAATCCATGTCACTGCATAGACCCAATGTGCCATTTTTAACATACAGGGGAAAAAAAACCCACAAAATAATCAAAATCTTCATGTGTTACACATGACAGTTTAGCTGCTGATAAATTGACTCTGAAGAGAGAGAATCCTTCTTAAGCAGAACTGCACATTCAGACTGCAGTTTGGGAAACAATATCATTCTGCTTAAGGGCTGTCTTGAGGCTCATACTTAGTCTACAACAGTAGAGAATGAACATCTCACTGTGAGATTCTCACATCTCTTTCAGGTGATATAGAAATGAGGAGTTCTCAATCTCCCCTCTACTTCCACACACTAAGAGCCCCAAATTTAACCACTCTCCTGCCCCCATCCTTTATGCCTCACAGCCAAGAATTGTTTGCACTTTTTCAGAAAAAAAAATCCGATTTCTAGAGGTATTTATAGAGAAATATTTATTTTAAAAATAATTTTGTATGGCACGGTTCTCTTCTTACTCACACAAGCAGGAACAACTATTGAAATCAATGGTATGGGAAAACTGGGGTAAGTGAAAGAAGTAGATGATGACACTGAACTTGGACTTGGCCTTCGCCTTGTGGGGAGAGAGGGGAAGAAAATTCTAAAGAGACAATAGAAAGTCAATTGCAAGACAAATCTTATGTCAGCTTTACCTTTCCAGCAAATCCAGGGTTACAGAATAATAGCAATTAAATGTGATTGGGAGTGCAAAACTATGGTTGAATATATACTGCAGACTTTGTTACTATCCATAGCTTAGTGAAAACTCAGCAAAGTTTTCAGTCTCTGATTTTACACAATGACTTTTGTTCACACAAATTATTGTATTTATGATAATAAGTGCACATCAATTTTGCACATGCAGAACCTAGGTACAGAGATTATGCACTGTGAAGACTTACTAAAGCCTAATGTGAATCACAGTCTCACCGTGCACATTCTTCACTGAAGAATAATAACTTTGCATGCCCTTCTCCGCCAAAGAAACTGCTAAATCAATGCCTAAATACATGAGTCCCATCACTGCATCTCTACTGTTTCCTTTTCTGAGTAATCATTAACATTTTGAATCCACCTTCAGACAGTTAGTCATGCAAACCATTTTCCAAACAGAAACCAACAGGAAATCTAATAGTGCTATATCCAGCATTCAGAACAAGAAAATATTTCTTTCACTTATGTCCTAGTTTCTTTATCTTGTCATAGAGCATTCATTGCATCAGAGTATAGACATGCTACATGTCATCTACTGTTATCAAATGCTTCCACTTTGTTTCAGGGTTTAGGCATAGCTTGCTGGTTTGTGCATTGGCTTGCTACACCCAGGGTTGTGAGTTCAGTCCTTGAAGGAGCCATATAGGGATCTGGGGCAAAAATCGATCTGGAGATTAGTCCTGCTTTGAGCAGGGAGTTGGACTAGATGAACTCCTGAGGTCCCTTCCAACCCTGATATTCTATGATTCATTTATGGCCTTGCATTCTATACTCCTTCACAATAAGCATTCTCTTTTAATTAATCCCAGCTCCCTCTCTCTTATTTATACTACACACACATCTAACGTTTATGTGGTAAATCGAGGAAAACACCAGTACATTACTTCTGAGCCTTTACGAATGGAAAAAGGACTGTGACAGTCTCCCCATATCACATATACCCCACGCATCTTGTGGTTTGGTATATGATAGCACATATTTATTTTGATGCATGCTTAAGACAATCAACTCCTGGGAGATTCATCTTTGATGTAGATCAGTTGAGGTTAGCAGTGTTCCCATAAAAATGAATCTGGACTACTGTACTTGGGTGAACACTGAGCAATGCTACATTATTTGAACATTTCTCACACAACATTTTTAAAATATACTTTAAAAGGTGACAAAAAATGAAAATGTCAGAAATGGACCAAAGAGAAATAGTTTTATGACAGTATTTGAGTAGTTTATTTTATTTTATTTACATCATCCTAGGTGAGAATTTAGACAGACTTTTCAAATAAGTGGAGGCAGGAGGAGAATGGATTATGCTTAGGTGTTAAAACACTAACTCACATTTTTGGGGAAGCAACTTAAATTAGGACTTGATCCTGCAAAGATTTATGCATGTGCTAACTTTAAACATGTGAGTAGATCCATTGACTTCAAAGGAGCTACTCACATGCTTAAGTGCTTTGCTAAATTAAGGTCTTATTCTCTTACTTGGAGGTATCCATTTTGTTGGTTTGGGTATTCCTCCATCATGGCTAGCATGTGCAAGCTTTATTCATCCTGGTAAGTAAGCATAATGCAGGTAACTGATCATGGAAGTCCTTGTCAACATAACACTTGCACAATCTAGCAAAGAGAATAGCATTGCAAGGTTTCAGATGAAGCTACAATTTATAAATTCAGTGTTACTCCTGTTGTCCTGAGAAAGAACAAACTCCCCTGCAGAATCAGGCCTCAGATTTAAGGATACTCACCACAGAATTGAAAACGAACCTGAATTTCTCTCAGTTCGACAGCTCATAAGCTTGCAATTATTATTTATTTGTATCTAAAATGAGTCGAGGCAGAGCAGGCGCCTTGCAGTAAAGTTCTTTCATGAAAATTATATATAAATTGAAGAAGATAAATACAACAGAGCGGTTTAAACAGCAATGATTTTTCTGCAGGCAACATGCCAAATTTATTCAGTTTGCTTCCAATGTCTGTCTGATTTGATAAGAAATAATAGCTACAGAGGTAACCTGATAGCAAGTGGCACAGATGATAGCATCTAAGCCTCTCTTTCCTCAAAAATATATAAACACATTCTATGAAATAATTTCTGTTAAAAATATTCAAAAGTAAGATCTATAATCAGAGAGAAAATAGATCATGTTGAATCACTAAAGATTAAAGCACCTTTAACACCTGTTAAAGGAAAGGCCTTGAATATTGACTAGGATATCCTCAGAAGAATATATATTTGCAGTACACCCATAGCACTTTAAAAAGTAGCATACTAAACTTTGGGAAACCAATTGTTGGTGTCCGTAATACAGTACTGTAAGTGGCTTTACTTCATCATTTGCTTCCATTAGAGCAGCTTCCACTCTTTGCATTTGCTTCTAGGACCTGATCCAGAACTTGAAGTTAAAAGGAAGATTCAAATTTATTTTAATGGGCTTTGGATTAGGCTCTTACCCTCCATTTGATCAGACAAACTGAGAAGAAATGTAAGTACAAGGTCTAACTGCTTCTCTGTGCACACAGTTCCTTTCACCCATGAAGTCATCTCCCTAGTAGCCTGGATTGAGCATGCATACATACACAAAGAAACATAATGGAAAGCTGTTCTGTTTATAAACATGTTTACAGAGAGTAAAGATCATTCTTCAAAACAATAGGTAAAGACTGTGGGTCTCGTTCTCGTTTACACCAAATCCCCTTTTCATTTTGCTCCGGTAGTGTAAAGGGACCTTTAGATTCCTGTAAACGAAGTTTACTTCCATTTTAATGAGTCTTTGCACTGCCAGAGCAGTGTGAAGGGCCTTACTGGAAATGGGAATTAGGCCCTTAGCCTAAGTGGGAATCAAGGCCTTTGTCTTTGCTTTCAAAATCTAGAAACAAATTCAATATATTAGTTTTGCAGCTTTCATCAATTCCTTCTATTTGAGAATAAAATTACTGAAAAGATGTGGGTTTAGTGTCAGAAGGTCAAATCCAGCAAACCTTATGCAAAGCCAATAGACCCTGGTCGTCGTCAGGCTGGATCGAGCCAGGGACCTCTGGAGCTTAGTGCATGAGTCTCTACCACAGGAGCTAAAAGTCAGCTGGCAGTTAGCTAAGGCTGTAGAGTAAGGCCACGTCTAGACTACGCGCCATATCGGCACGTTAAAATCGATTGCTCTGGGATCGATATATCGCATCTAATCTAGACGGGATATATCGATCCCTGAGCGCGCTTATATCGATTCCGGAACTCCACCAACCCCAACGGAGTTCCGGAATCGACATGGCGAGCCGCGGACATCGATCCCGCGCGGTGAAGACGAGTGAGTAAATCGATTTTAGATATTCGACTTCAGCTACGTTATTCACGTAGCTGAAATTGCGTATCTAAAATCGATTTTATCCCGTAGTGTAGACCAGCCCTAAGACTCATTTAACTCTCTCCTTAAGTGGTCTCAGTTGCACTAGATGGGACAGCACACCACACCCAGAAGGTGTGTGGGTTATACTTACTTACATCAATAGTTTCATAGCACTCAGTGGGACTAATTCCACTTACAATTACACCAGTATAAACCTTGATTAACTCCTCTGACTTTCCTAGATTTACTCCAGATTCACACCACTGTTAACTGAGAGCAGAATTTGGCCCAGTGGGTCAATAAGAACTTGAGGTCTGATTTTTAAGAACTGCAGGATCAGCCCTAAGCAGGGGCGGCTTCAGGCCCCAGCACGCCAAGCACATGCTTGGGGCGGCATGCCGCAGGGGGGCAGCCTGCCTGCGGAGAGGGCGCTAGTCCCGCGGCTTCGGTGGAGCCGTGGGACCAGCGGACCCTCTGCAGGCACGCCTGAGGGAGGTCCACCGGCAGAGCACCCCCCGCGGCATGCCACCATGCTTGGGGTGACAAAATGTCTAGAGCCGCCCCTGGCCCAAAGAACTTCCAGCCTTCTCTTCTTGCCACTGAAGTCAGTCAGTAGCAAGTTTAACATTGTCTTCAATAAGAGCAGGATTTTCTCTGCTTTGCATATGCATCTTGCATAATTCCATTTATTTGGCAATTTACGTGAAAACAAAAAGATTGGAAAATAGCTTTGTATTTGATCCATGGGAAATTGGTACTCTCCTACCAAAACACATTTTCTTTATGAATTCAAAATTTCTTTATGAATTTTGTAATGAAAAGTCATAAAGAAAAAACATAGTTTATAATCTTCTGTGGTGTGTGTTGGCGACTGACTAGTGGACAGCCCTCTCATCCTCTCCTTGTTCCCTTGCCCATCGTGGTATGGCTATAGTGGACAGCAGAGGTACTGGGAACGCCTATGGATCTCTACACTATGCAGGGGTGCAGAGCCTGTATGTGAGCTGACCCAAAAGCCCCCTGGAACCATAGTGTTTCTGCTATGTTTGGCTCTGTTCCATAACAGTTGCCTTATACACCTTTCTCCAACTGTTATGAATTGCTTACCCTAACCACAATATTTAAAGTACATGTGTCTCATACAATTTGAAGAATTGATTCTTCCAACTAGATGCAAACCTGGGTAGAACTTTAGTATGTAAACAACTTGCCAGAAATTCACATATAGTATAGTTCCAATGTAACACTACTTATGAAAGTATCTGATTAACAGACTCCTAATTCAGCAGAAAGTAGTATTATAGAAGGATTTGTTAAAACCAAACCCTGAGCAAGCAGACATGACAGTATTTTCCACTTTTTGGATTCCGGATGCCAAAAATGATGAACCTCCTCTAGCAATCTGAGATAGTGAGACAAAAGTATAATAACTCCATAAACATCAGCTTCACAAATGAAGCCTCAAGAGCTGTAAAGTAAAAAAAAAAAAAAAGGATATCACTGCTGTAATATAAGCAAAAGAACCAATGTTATATCCACAGCCTGTAGAACAAGGAGAATGTTCTGAGAAGAGTAAATATTGGCAATTTTCTTTAATTCTGAGTAAAAAATGATTGAAGCCAGGTTCTTGACCGCTAGGTAATATCATAACTATCTCCTCCTCCTCCTCCACAAATTAAGTTAATTTACACAACCAATAAAATGATTTGAAGCAATGATAGAAAGTTATTATAAAGGCTAGATATGGTAAATAACAGTTCCACCGTAATAAAGTTTGGTAGAATATTAAAAGAGCATAGCACCAATAAATTCCAATGTCAATACATGCCTCAGTAAGCATGACTTGTGATGAATATGTAAATTTTGGAAAAAAAAAGTTGTGTATGTTCCTTGACTCCATAATTCCATTTCAACATCTAAAAGTCTTTAGGATCCTTCACTTGTTGCTGACAGGGCCGGCTCCAGGCCACAGCGCGCCAAGCGCGTGCTTGGGGCGGCACGCCACGGGGGGCGCTCTGCCGGTTGCTGGGTGGCAGCAGGTGGCTCCGGTGGAGCTGCCGCAGGCGTGGCTGTGGACGGTCCGCTGGTCCGTGGCTCCGGTGGACCTCTCGCAGACACCCCTGCAGCACTGATACACAGGCAGAAATCGTGGAAAAACAACACCGCTTGCCTCATAACCTAAGTCGTGCAGAACGCAATGCCATCCACAGCCTCAGAAACCACCCTGACATTATC
Source organism: Chelonoidis abingdonii (assembly GCF_003597395.2). Taxonomy (NCBI): domain Eukaryota; kingdom Metazoa; phylum Chordata; order Testudines; family Testudinidae; genus Chelonoidis; species Chelonoidis abingdonii. The sequence goes on from NC_133776.1 coordinate 31,455,781, forward strand.
ATCAAAGAGGCTGATAAAGGAGGTGCTGTGTCATCATGAAACAGGTCTGACTACCAAAAGGAGGCCGCGCAGACAACTTCCAATACCAAATTGCTACGCCAACTTTCCTCAGACCACTGAGAATACACTAAGAACTGGACATCTACTCAGGACACTCCCTACACTAACACCGAAACAAATCACATACCTTAGAGCCCCGACCAGGGTTATTCTCCTTACTACCCAGATCCACCAAACCCGAATCTGGACGCTCCATCATTCGGGCATTGGCACTCTCAACTGAAGGAACTGTCATGGATATTGGGACCTCTACTCAGCCCTATGCCACCAGCACTCCGGTATCTCCGTGACACATATGATTCAGAGGAAAGACTACAACGCAATTGGTCACCTCCCAGAAAACACCACCGTAGCACCATGGATGGTAGAGGCTCCTCTACCACAACTCCCACACACGACGGAATTACAAGCTTTAGGAACAGATCGCCGATGATGCAGCACAACTTATGGTGCAGCCTCTGCCTTTATCTACACACAACTATTTTCAAGTTGATGACAATATATACTCCAGATCAAGTGGCACTGCTAGGGCACCCGCATGGCCCCACAATACGCCAATATTTTTATGGCTGACCTGGAACAACGTTCCTTCACTCTCGTCCACGTCACGCCCCTCTCTCCTACGCTACATTGATGACATCTTCATCATACTGGACCCTGGGAAAGGAGACTCAGAAAAATCCACACGATTTCAACAACTTCCACCCACATCAACCCTCAGCCTGGAAACCAATCTAACAACGGGAGGTCCCCCCCACCCAAACTTTTTTTCCTAAGAAACACCACGGTGCAAATAAGTGAATGGTCCATTAAACACCACCCTATATCTGAAAACCTACCGACCGCTACGCCTACCTCGTGCTCCAGCTTCCATCCCGGGCACATCACACATCCATTGTCTACAGCCAAGCACTGAGGTACCAACCGCATCTGCTCTAACCCCCACAGAGACAGAGAACCACACCTACAAAATCTCCACAAGGATTTTCAAAACTACAATACCCGCACGAGGAAAATTAGAACAGATCAACAGAGCCAGACGTGTACCCAGAAGCCTCCCAACTGCAGGACAACCAGAAGAAACCAACAGGACTCCACTGGCCTCACATACAGCCCCCACTGCTAAAACCCCTCCAACGCATCATCAGGGATCTACACCCCATCCTGGACAATTGATCCCACACTTCTACGGGTCTTGGTGCAGGCCGATCCTTCCCCACAGACAGCCTGCACCTGAATACGTATTCTCACCAGCACTGCACACCGTACCCATAGTAACTCTAGCTCAGGAACCAATCCATGCAAACAAACCCACGATGCCACATCCTCTGCCCACATATCTAACACCAGCGACACCAATCACGACCTAACCAGATCGCCATACCATCACTGTTCATTCACCTGCACTCACCAATGTAATATACGCATCATATGCCAGCAATGCCCCTTCTGCTATGTACATCGGCCAAACTGACAGTCCCACTACGAAAAAGGATAAATGGACAAAATCAGATATCAGAATGGCAATATAACAAAAACCTGGTAGGAGAGCACTTCCAACCTCCTGGTCCAGACTATGCAGATCTCTAAGTTGGCAATCCACAGCAAAAAACTTTCAAGGACCAGACTTCAAAGAGAAAACTGCTGCTTCAGTTCATCTGGCAAAATTTGACACATCAGCTCTGACTAAAACAAAAGACTGTGAAGGCTTGCCAATTACAGAACGCAGTTTCTCCTCCCTTGGTTTTCACACCTCTACTGCTAGAACAGGGCCTCACCCTCCCTGATTGAACTAACCTCGTTATCTCTAGCTTGCTTGCTAGCATATATATACCTGCCCCTGGAAATTTCCACTACCTGCGTCTGAAGAAGTGGGTATTCACCCACGAAAGCTCACGCTCCAAAACGTCTGTTAGTCTATAAGGTGCCACAGGATTCTCTGCTGCTTTTACAGCCTTTTTTAGTAGCTCAGTAGCAGGGGCCTCACTGGAGGTCACTCAGTTCTGCTGCTGAACTCTTTAGCTTCAGCACAGAACCCCTTCTGTGTTGCGTCCATTGAAAGCCACTGCATTGCCTCCCATCAAAGAGTCCTCCCACTGGTGCAGGAATGAGTAGCATATTGAACCTTTGAGCACAGAACTTGCCCCTAGGCAGGGATACACACTTTTCCATAAAGTGGGAGCCCTTTTCCATTTTCTCCTTTCTCAGTTCAGTTCCATTGCTCAGCCAGTTCTGAGTTTGTGTACAGTTATCGTGCATCCCAAAGTGTAGCTGGAGGAATTTTGTCCCTCCCCTCACTGCTGTGTGCTGCTCCTGCCCTCTGCCTTGAAGCTGCTCCCAGGAGCCTCCTGCTTCCTGTGCAGGGGGCGGGAGGGGAAGGGTGTCTCCCTCCACCTGTTCCTGTACCCCATCTCCATAGAGCAAGGTGGGAACACAACAGAGGGAGAGAGCTTGCTGGCAGCAGCTGCTGTCTCAGTTTGCCAATCTACTTAAAAAGGCAATGTACATAGAAAGAGGTCAGCATACTTAAAAGAGCAATGCATATCGCTCTCACACACCACACAGTATGTGTCTTTTGTCTCTCCTTCTCTCTTCCCCCCGCTCTCTCACACACACACACGCACGGTGTCTCTGTCTCTCTCTACCATGCTGTGTCTCCTCCCTCCATTCGTGCTGCCTTGTAGAGTATGAGGCTACATTAACAACGTGTTAACCCTTGAGGGCTCAGCTGAGTGCTAGTTCATCATTTAGCACTAAGGCATTCCTTGGGAAATATCCCACCCACCGACTTCACCACCTCAACCAAGCTTCACAATCATCATTGCTGTGTACAGTATTAAATCGGTTGTTTAAAACTTATACTGTGTGTGTGTGTGTGTGTGTGTGTGTATGTGTGTGTGTGTGTATGTATGTATATAGTCTTTTGTCTGGCAAAAACATTTCCCTGGAACCTAACCTCCCCTCCCCCCATTTACATTAATTCTTATGGGGAAATTGGATTCGCTTCACATAGTTTTGCTTAAAGTAGCATTTTTCACGAACATAACTACAATGTTAAGTGAGGAGTTACTGTACTTGCAAAGTGAATATCAATACAATTATTGATTGTTCATAAAGTTAACCATGAATATTCCATGAAGAAATAGAGCATCTCTGTGATGCTGGCAGATCAGGTGCCAGATGATGCCAGGGCACCAGGCCTCACTGAACACTGACAAATGCATAGCTGGAAACCAGTCTGGCTGGCCTGTATGTTAGTATTGTAAAGATAGATATTAGAATTCTACGAATGTATTTGATGTTTAGACCGCATGAATAGCTTGTAGCATGCTGTATGTATTAGGTCATGTCTACACTATCGAGTTGTGCTGCTGTAAGATTGCTTGTGTAGCTGCTCTATGCAGATAGCAGAGAGCTCTCCTGTCAACATAATTAAACCACCTCCAACATAGTGCTCTCCACACCAGCGCTTCTATCAGTGCGACTTATGTCGATCAGAGAGATGTTATTTCACACCCCTGAGTGACATAAGTTATACTGACAAAATTGCTAATGTAGACATGGCCTTGGTCTCACTTAGCTGTACTCCAGATTACAAAACAATAGCAAATGTTTGCTTTGTAAACTTCTGTAATTCAAAAGGAATAGAGAAAACTTCTCTAATGCAAATGCTGGCTTCCTACAGAAGATGTCAGGGTCTGTCCAATGAAAACAAATGAGCCAATGAGAGACATCAAAAAAACAAAGGCTTTGTTAAATGCTCCCTCCAGGCAGAGCAGACCTGTCCATGAACTCAGCCCAGTAGCTTGGGCTCTGGAAAGAAGGCGATAAAAGTCTCTGACAAAGAGAAACTTATCAAACTTTTTGATCAAACTAGTTCTTTTTGCTGCTTAGACTCTACAGGTGCAAGAATCACTAACCATAAGCAAAAGACCCCCAACTGTTTCACCTGTGCTAGCCCTAAAGGACATATGGCGTTTGCTTATTATAGGTTTCAAAAGAGAATAGGAATGTCTAAGACTAACTCCTTTTGGTGTACTTGTGGCACCTTAGAGACTAACAAATTTGTTAGTCTAAGGTGCCACAAGTACTCTTGTTCTTTTTGCGGATACAGACTAACATGGCTGCTACTCTGACTCCTTTAGGTGTGTATGTTACTTGTTTTAACCTTGTAAATAACTCATTCCTTTTCCTAGTTAATAAATCTTTCGTTTATTATAGGATTGGCTACAAGAGTTGTCTTTGGTGAGAGATCTAGGGTGCACTTGACCTGGGTTAAGGGATTGGTTCTTTGGGACTGGGGGAACCTGAATATTGTTGTGTTTTTTGAATTGCCTGGAGTAGTAAGATAGACCAGAGTGTCCAAGTGGATGGTCTGTGACTCCATGTTAAGGCTGTTGCCGTGCTTGTGGAGTTCACACTTGTTACTTGGTTGGTGAAATCTAATTATAGAACACAACCGATTTGGAGTTTGTGCCCTGTTTCCTGGCAGTCTGCCCTGAGCCACTCCAGACTGGGTGACAATCTGAAATGGGGTTTTGATTTATAGTGCTCTTGAAGAATTTTCCTTTTATTGATGTCACTGAGGTTTTTTTTAAAATGCAAATTAAGAAGAAAAAACTGGGTGATATTTTTGGAAGAGGTGGGTGAATCATCAGAAAGGAGACTTTGTATGGCACTGATATACTACCTATTAAACCACACTTTGAATAGCCTCTGAGCGGAAGGGTGTAGACCACATAAGGTTCAACCTTGAATCCACAGAAATATATGTTAGTATATAGGTCTGTTTGTTAGCCTAGGATAGAGTTTTGGGTTTGACTTTTTGATACTCTTATACTAATATGTGTAAACAAAGGACAAATACACTGATGTTGCTTCTGCCTAATCAGATAGATTTGTTAGTACAATGGGAATAGATAAGAGCAATTAAAGAGTTACTCAGAGCACACTTTAAGGCAAAAATCAAGCAACTAGTCGGGAGGGGCAAAGGGGTTTGTGCAGGAAGGTATAAAATACTAAAAGACCAAAGAAATGCCCATCCTTGACCAGAGCACAACCTCACTTTTTACCTTGCCCATGGGGTACAAAAGAGGTGGGATGAAGACCCCAGACCCAAAATGGAACATGACCCTAAACTGTAAGGGGTGGGACTGTGGGAATGCATTTCAGGTATAATTATGCCTCCTGAGGACGGGGGAATGAGACACTGGGAAACAAGGCTCTGTGGCATCAGAGTTACAGAATACGTCTGCTGGAAACTAACCTAAATAAACATCGCATTGTCTACACATTGGACTTCTAGTCTTCTGCTTTCTGTCTGTGTGGCCAGGTCTACACTGCGACTTTAAATCGGTTTAACGGCCGATATACCGATTTAACGCTGTATCCGTTCACACGACGTCGTCATTAATATCGAGTTAACCGCCTCCTTAAATCGATTTCGGAACTCCT
>NC_133776.1:31472165-31478570 GCF_003597395.2 Chelonoidis abingdonii
CCCAAAAAGAGAGAGATATAATGGGGGCAGACAGGATTTTGCTAACATGGCAAGAGCGGGGGAGGGCGAGGGATAGCGACCGAGTTGTCAGCGTCTGGCAAGCAGATTCTTCCTGCTACCAGCCAACGCATGCGGGGGGTGATTAGGGTGATCAACTAGCAGCGATTGTAAGATATAGGAGCCTGCGCTGGTTGGTGGATGGGAAAGAGGGGGTTGGGCTTGCAGGTCTTTCACAGACAAGGCATCATATAGATCACTGTGTATATGACGGCGGAGAAGTCAAATTTAAAAGCCTCACTTACCAGTCGCCCGCGTGGACGTACGGTTGGCCGTACCTGCGTCGTGTGTGTGCCCCCATCACACAGACACTGAATATTTAAACGATACAACAAGCGACCTTGATACGCAGATACATGTGCTCGTAAGTGGATCAGTGTTCATGTGAAAGGATACCTCAGTGTTCTGTAAAAAGGTAATCTTTTCCACATACTTATCACCTGGTTTGCCTTCCATGCAGCTGCACATGTCCCGAAGTCCCTATGCCATTGTCACGCCGGGCGTGCTGTGATACCGGCGGAGGAAGAAGAAGACGCGAGATTGAAAGTGGTTCACCTAGAAATTATTGAAAGTAACAACGCAATGAGAGGGAGTAAACAGAAATGATATGGAAGGATGTGGTAGCAAATACATGAAAACGAGTGCAGTGAACGATCTGAGAGGGCTAGAGCCAGGAAGACAGCGTTGGAGAGATGCAACGCTGGACTGCTGCTCTCAAAAACTGAAATCCTCCAACGCATGGTGCATCTTCCAGGAATGAGCAAGCACCAGTAGCAGAGTGCACGTGACAGCCCTGTATAACCCCTGCAAGCCAGTTCCCATGATTCTCCTCACCCAGACATGTAGAACACGTGGGGGAAGGCTTTCTGCACCCGCCTACTCCTCCACACCCCCCTGCAGAGTTCAAGGAAAAGGCTATAATTACGCTACAATGCTAATAGCCTTTCCCTCCCCCTCCTTCCAAAGCACAGCAGCAGGACACCTTCCCTAATTCTTGCTTTTTATAGTTCCTTTGTAATACAGAATACAGCGAAGGGGGCAGGGTGGGTGTGCTTACAGGGAAATCGAGTAGGAAAAATCATGATTTGTAACAGATGCATAATTACTTTTAATGAAGTATAAAGGATTTTAAAACGATTACAGAATTTATTCCCTTCGCCAACTGTAAGTGAAAAGGGGGAGGGTGGGTTGCTTACACTGAATAAGTCCATCAATGCGGAGGGTTCATCAAGGGGAAGCAAACAGAGGCACACCGTACCCTGGGGCCGTGCTGAAACCGTTTTTCAGGCTTCTCTGATGCGGCAGTGCCCTCCAGGTGTGCGTCTTCTAATCGCCCTGGTCTCTGGCCTGCTCGTAACTCAGTCGGCCAGAGTGATTTTGCCTCAGCCTCCCACCCAGCATAAAATGTCTCCCCCTTAGTCTCACAAAGATGTGAGCACACAGCAGGCAGCAAATAGCAAGCGGGACATTGGTTTGGCTGAGGGTCTGAGCGAGTAAGTAATGATCGCCAGCGACCCTTTAAACGCCAAATGCACATTCTACAACCATCCAGCACTTGCTCAAGCCGTAGTTGAACAGCTCCTGACCACTGTCCAGGCGCCAGTGATGGCTTCTTGAGCCATGGATCAAGGGGTAAGCTGGTCCCCCAGGATAACTATAGGCATGTGAAGCATTCCCAACGGTTTTATTTCTGGTCTGGGAAGTATTCGCCTGCTGTAGGCCGTTTAAGATGAGACTAAGTGCTCCTGAAGACGCGACGTCATAACCCTTCCTGCATCCACGGTGAGTGGGTGAACGTCCCTTGTGGTCACAGTGGCTTGCAAGCACCATGAAAATAACCCCTTGCGGTTCACGGAACTGGGTGCCCTGGTGTTCTGGGCCAAGATAGGGATATGGGTTTCCATCTATGGCCCCACCACAGTTCGGAAAACCCATGGCAGCAAAGTCCCATCCACTATGCACTGCACTTTCCCAGAGTCCAACGTTTCGTAGCAGCAGCTTAACGATTGCTTTGGCTATTGCATGCACTGCAGCGCCCCAAAGTAGATTTGCCCAACTACCAAATTGATTTCCGACTGACCGGGAGCTGCGGGCGTGGCAAGCTTCCGGAGGGCTATTGCCACCCCCTGACCGCTTCTCCAGCGGTGAGGGCTGCTCTCATGTTTTGTATTTATGGCGTTTCAGGGCAGGGGAACCAGCCATGTCACAAAAGTTCTAAGAATAGTGCCTCTACGCATGCCCGAAAGTTTCGCAGCCACTGCGATCGGCCCACACCGTCAAAACAATGCGTCCCCACCTCTGTGCTTGTTTCCCTGTGCCCAAATTCAGCCGTTCATATGGGTAGAAAGATGCCGCCTGCTTAATAGCAGTAGCTCCAAAACGCTGGCGGCCAGCGGTTTATGGAGAATTCTGCCTCATCTCGTCATTCGGCTGATCCTTCGCGCTCAGCAATAGCTGCCTCCTCCTCTCCCTTCCTGCCTTTGCCAGTCATTGCTTCAGTATCAGTCAGCACGAGAGGTACGTGATGGTGTTGACAACGTTCAGGAACCTTTTGTGATTTCGGGTCGCAATTGAGCTGTTTGGCTTATGGCGCTGCTCAATGCATCTCCCCGGAAAAAGGCCGGCCAAAGGCGTGTCTGCTGCCCTTCACAAAGGGAGGGGTGAGGCTGTGCCTCAGCACCACCCCGGGCCAATGTTTTCCTCCCCATCAGGGCACTGGTGCCCCTCTCAACACGGAAGTGGGGAACTATGGGATAGCTGTAGGAACAGCTACCCACAGTGCCCACCGCTCCTTAATCGATGTAGCCTTGACCAGGACGCCAAGCAATCGATATTTGTGATCGCATTGTGGACGCGCAAAACCGAGTTATAACATCGGTTTTGTAATATCGCGTTTAACTCTAAACTTCGAATAATCGTGCCAGTGTGACTACCCTCTGTGCCTCAACAAGAACAGGGCGCAGGAGTGAAGGAAAGCCCTTCTAATCAGTAATATTATTCTTTTGTCATCAATAGCGAAGCTCTGTTAAACACGCTCAATTGTTTCAGGTTGATCCTGCCAATAATTCCATGCAGGCAGACTCACACTTACACAGCAGGCGGGACACGTCTATACGAGCGCGCCATTTCGGCGCGTTAAAATCGAAAGCTCTGGGTTCGATATATCGCGTCTCGTCTAGACGGGGATATATCGAACCCAGAGCGCGCTTACATCGATTCCGGAACTCCACCAAAACAAACGGAGTTCCGGATTCGACTTTGCGAGCCGCGCACATCGATTCGGCGCGGTGAAGACGGGTGAGTAACTCGATTTTAGATATTCGATTTCAGCTACGCTATTCCCGTAGCTGAAATTGCGTATCTAAAATCGAATTTCACACGTCGTGTAGATGGGGCCAGAGTCTGACTGAAGTCAATGGGCTAGTTTGTTAAGCAAATTAAGTGCTTCCTACATCCAAACTCCTATTCCAAAAAGTCCTGATCTAAAGCCCACTAAAGTCAATGAGGGCTGGTTTGCTTTTTGGTGATTATTGTTCTTACTTTAGTGGGCATTGGATCAGACTCAGATTGCCCACCAAAACAAATTATGCATACTCTTTACCACTTGGTTTCATATACTTTAGTAGAGAATGGGGCAGTTTATGCACAATTTTCTGAGTTTAACATTATTTCTTGTTATTTGTAATATTCTAAGAATTATGAAGAGTTATATAATGAGCTTAAATGATTGGAATGATCAGAACAGAAAATGTTTCTAGCTGAGTATTAACATATCTGCCTTGTACATTCTTCATTATAACTTTATGCAATTCATGCAATGTGCAGTTTATAATCTAAAGAAAAACAGTGAGGAGATGAATAGAAGGAAAATAAGGCTATAGGATGTTTGAAGTGTATCCTGATTAAGCTCAACTAGGAACTTTGTATGTGAAATTAGCTTTACGTGAGAAATGCCAGTTTTCCCTTCTTGTTAACATCAAAATGATTTTCCACTCAGTTAAGTCTATTATAATTTACTTCTGAGACATGAACTACTTCCTTAAACGCACTGGAAATTAAGCTTTTATTTTATGACAGTGAAACTTAAACTGAAACACTCTTTTCCCTACTTGACATTTACAAATAGCAGAAGTCATACAGTGATAAAATAGTAATGAAATTATAAATAGGTTAGTCTTCATTTCAGTTACAAAGATGTGCTTTTCTTGGAGTTCATGCTTTGGTATATGATGCCCCACTAGAAGTTCACGGGGCAATACACTGTTTACCATTAGCAGCCTATATAACTTTATTTAAAGTAATACATACTTCCATATCATATTATATGCAGGGAGCTCAACGTGCTTTAGTAACAATTAATTCATCCTCTGGGCACCCTGAGAGGTTAAGCCACTTGACCAAGGTTAGTCAGAAAATCTGTAGCACAGCCAGGAATAGGAACACAGGATTAGATCCTGAGTGGATGTAAATAGATGCAGCTCCATTCACTTCAGTTATGCCCACTTACACCACAATCCTTATTCAAACAGAACTTACTGACATTAACATTATTATTATCATCAGAGCATGGGATGGATTCTTATTTTACCTGAATAAGAACTTGGTAAGGTAAGAACTGCAGAATGTGCCCCTGGGCTGTAGAAAAGTTATTCTACAGCATAAAATGACAAATGATAAATTGTCATCGTTTGTTCTCATTTAAACAGCATGACAAAAATGATCAAACTTCCATGCCTGAAGTTTCAGTTACTTCAAGCTGGAAAAAAAACTCTAGGCAATTTATTTAGATGCCTAAATATTGATTTGGTGCCTAAATTTAGCCACCAAATTTTTAAAAAATGACGTATTTAGCTACAGCTACAATGGCATATATAAATTATGTTTTAAAATTTATCTCATGGAAGTTAGAAGCAATATAAATATAAACGGCTTGCATTAGTTTTTCTCCCCCCACCCCCACGTGCTTTTTCTTTAGTTGATTGGAAACCCATTTTTGAAAACCATTGTTTTCAGGAGACAGGCTCCTCTTTTGGTCCTTTGACATTATGAACTCGGTGACTTAATTATAACTATGTATGTCATTTAAACTCTTCAACTATTAGAGCTACCAAAAAAGGATATGGTCTTCCAAAAATAGAAGAGTTGCTGTTTACTGGGGTGAGTGAAATACTCATAACAAAATGAAAGCTCGCAACATTTGAGGGTTTGAACATATTCTTTGTTTCAGTTTATTTTATATAGTTTCACAGAACATTCTGTGAAATTTTGCAATGTGCCTTGAAACATCAAATTTTGATTAAAACTAGATAAGATGGTTAAGGCTCTGGAGTGGAACTCAGGGTATCTGGATTGAGTTCCAAGCAGTACCACAGACTTCCTGGGTGAACCCTGGGCAACTCATTTAAACTCTGTGGCACAGTTTGGCAAAGCAGTTAGACATATGCTTAGGTCTCATTGGCACAGGCTTAAATGCTGCCTTGATTGCTGAATCAGGCCCTCTGCGCTTCAGTTCCCTATCTGTAAGATGGGAACACCACCACCACTTCCTTTCTCCCACCCTTTGTCCGTCTTGTCTATTACGTTCGTGAGCTCTTCAGGGCAAAGTGCATCTCTGACTCTGTACCATGGGCCCTCACCTCAGCTGGGGCCTCTAAGCTCTACAATATTGCAGAGAATGAGTGTATGGTTTGTTTTTGTTTTAAAAGGAAGCCTCTCCTAATTTTGGAATGAAGCTGCAAATATATTTTCCTATGAAATTTCAACAAAAGCATTATTTTCCCACTCATTAGTATCCTCCACTATACTCCCATTCCTACAAGCACATTTCCTACTGCCCTCCACCTCTTGCTCCTGTAGACCAGTTCATGGACTAACTTGGCCACTGGGTCTGCCAAGGCCTGGCCAGCTGGTTTAAACTATATGCTAACACACATTCCTCATAAAGAAAGACACTGAGTTGTCCCAGATCAGAAAAAAATGCATGTGTGGTTCCCAGGACACTGCATGGAAAAAACAGCCTCCTTTCAGTCAACAACTGGTTGCTGAGCTCTGTGCCTTTATCCTCACACACACTATTTCAAATTTAATGACAAAATATATCTCCAGATCCATAGCACCGCTATGGGCACCCGCATGGCCCTACAATATGCCAACATTTTTATGGCTGACCTGGAACAACGCTTCCTCAGCTCTTGTCCACTCATGCCCCTTCTCTACCTACACTGCATTGATGACATCTTCATCATCTGGACCCATGGAAAGGAGACTCTGGAAAAATTCCACCACGATTTCAACAACTTCCACCCCACCATCAACTTAAGCCTGGACCACTCTACACGGGAAGTCCAC
>NC_133776.1:31479707-31506407 GCF_003597395.2 Chelonoidis abingdonii
CCTGCTTCTTGCTTGCATATATATACCTGCCCCTGGAAATTTTCACTACATGCATCCGACGAAGTGGGTATTCACCCACGAAAGCTCATGCTCCAAAACGTCTGTTAGTCTATAAGGTGCCATAAGACTCTTTGCTGCTTTTACAGATCCAGACTAACACGGCTACCCCTCTGATACTCAATCTTTTAACTAAATCAGTAGGTATTCCCAATCCCCACTTCCCCAAATCTATTGTTTTAGCATAAATTAAGAGTATGCCTATTGATTTGTCAACTATTTCTGAAGAAATTAAATGGGGTCTGAATTTTTATGATTAATTCTTTACAAGCTTCCCTCACTAACACACTCTTAGTAGTATATCCCTGGTGTTCAGTAATTTGGTCTGTCATCTATTAAATTATTGCCATACATTTGCTCTTCGAAATTACTGCTCAATAAAATGTCTATTATGAGGTTACACGTTTTGATGAGGCCTTGAGATTGTATTGGCAATAGCAGTCAGAGCTTTCAACTGTACTGCAGAAGGCTCCGGTACATTCTTCTTCATGGGGGAAAAGTACAGAGTTAACTTTGTTCATCTTAGCAAATATCACTGTTCTCACATTTCCTCCCACTTTCTCCCACACATTCCTCTAGGCTTTCTTGTTGCTTAGTCCCTACAGTAGTGTGTGAAACTGGAATAGAGCAACGTTAAAAGCAGCAAGAGCCAACTATGAACACATCACAAACTCAAGGTCATAGGAAAATATAAACCATGAACATGGAAGTTTGAGTTGTAACTATCTGAATGGGGGAACATATGAAGAGGTAAAGACGTACATTCAAATACATATTTGGACAGACTGTTGGTTATGCTGGAAAGACAGCCACTGTGCACCTATGTATATGTTGCCCAGTTGAATTCTGTTCCCTGACTGAAAGCAACAAAGGCAGACAGCAAAGTCAAAGTGAAAATGCATGAATTGAAGTACCCTTTTTATTTCTTTGAGTCATGGGTGGGTCTAGTCTGTGTGATGCTTCTATGCAGGATTTCTCATTATTTGTACTTTAAAACACTTAATCTTAATAACTTCATACATTGAACATGTTCAGTAGAGAAAGGCTTGGTAAAATATTATTTCTATTTCATAATTGGTGGATAGGGCTCCATGTTTGTCATGGAGGTTGCGTAAGTCATGGATTCCGTGACTTTCTGCAACCTCCATGACTTCTGCGGCAGCCAGTGTGGTTGACCCCAGGGCTGCCCACACAGCTGGTCCCAGGGACAGCCACACCAGCTGCCCCTAGAATGGCCCTGCAACCAGCTCCTCGAGCAGCCCCACAGCCACCCATGTTCTTAGGTGGCCACAGGCAGCTGGCCCCAAAGACCACCTGAGCAGCGGCCGGTGCGGCTGGCCCCAGGGAACGCTCAAGTAGTGACCAGTGCAGCTGGTCCTAGGGACTGCCTAAGCAGTGATCCCCCAAGGTGACACCCTCAAGCAGCAGCCCCCTAAGGTGTGCCCCCCTAAGATTTAGTCAGGGGAATTTATCTCAGGATCTATCATCACTAAACAGTTATTGTCTGGCCCCCCGTAATTTCCTGAAACTGTGAAAATTAAAATTGATAAAAATAAAAAGTGCTTAGAAATAAGAAATGGACAGGTCACGGACAATAAATAAAAATTCACGGCCTGTGACCTGTCCATGACTCATACTAAACCCATGACTAAACTGTAGCCTTATTGATGGATAATATTGATATTTATTTCTAAGCATTTTTTATTTTTATTAATTTAAATTTTTGCAGTTTCAGGAAATAACGGGGAGTCAGATAACTGTTTAGTGATTTAGATGCTGAGACTCAAAAAGTTAAAACTTTATAAATGTTACAAACTGTCAATACCATATGCTGAAATACACAAAGTAAATATCTTTAAATCAACTCAAGTTATTAAACAGTATTTTTCATACTTTGCCTATCTGTACATTTCTATTATTGATGGAAATATTTTGTGTCATTGTGTGTCCGTATGGTGAAATCAACCTTTGCCAATAAAAATCTAATCCGTCCAAGCCTACATAGAATATGCAGTAAGCATTTTGCTAGTTCTTGACTTTATAACCCATTCTTGTTTGGGTTAGAGAAAAGAGTAGTAAGAAGAAACTTCAACAAATGCACTAATGGGCATTTCATGTTAGTAAATTTCAACCTCTCCTATAAAATGTACAACCAACAGATCTAGTTTTGCTCTGCTGACTGGCTACATCACCAAGCCTCTGGTGAGTTATTTGGATACAGAAAGAACCCAAAGATCCCCCAGTGTAGTAGTGGCCACAAGCAGCTTTGCAGCCACTCATCTCTACTCCCTGTCTTGGAAAATATATACAGCATTGCAGGCATAAAGGGAGCATAGCAAGGGCAACGGAAGATATAGCTTCCTGATGTCTCTGCATGCATTGGTGATGTGGGAGGTCCTCTCAGCTGAGTGACAGGAAGGGGGACAGCAAAGAAACTGAGGGTGCCCCTCCAAGTACCAGAGTCAGCTGATGAGTCAGCAGTTGAGTGAGAACCAGTGAGACCAACAATGTCTCCATACCAAGACAATTGGAGATGACAGGGTTGGCAAAGTTCCCACAAAGCCTGCTCCCCCATTACCCACATCCCAATGAAACTGAATGGGACCTGACTACAGATAGACTGACCAAACTCTCAATCAGGGCTGTCCTTAGGCATATGCAGATGTGCAGGAGACCCGAAAATTTGGGGCAGCCCTGGGTCTTAGTGTCCCCACTCCAGCCTCTTCTTATCCCTGTTCTGACATTTTCTGCAGACTCCCACCACAGCTGGCTGTGGCAACCTGGTGAGTCTTCCTTCAGAGAGGATCTAGTACTTAAAAGTGAAAAAGTCTTCCAGCCTGCCAGACCTATGACAACACTGAAACTGTTAAAGAGCAATTCAAGTGATAAAGAAGCCATTTAACAGGCATGTGTCAATTCCCAGATATATACTATCAGTTTCTGAATTTACTGACAAAAACAGTAAACAGTATTACTATAATATTTACTCAGAACATGTTAGTTTAAAATTTGCTTTAAAAATATTTCATTAGTGTGTTGCTGAAGATCAGTGTTTCCCAAACTTGGGACGTCCCTCAGCCTGCGCCGCTTCCTGCAGCTCCCATTGGCCTGGAGTAGCGATCCGCGGCCGGACCTTCAGACGTGGCAGGTAAAGCACCACCAGGGGCTTTCCTTACACAAGTGACATCCCAAATTTGGGAAACTCTGCTGAAGATTTTAAAAATCACATCTCTAAAAAAATCCTTGCATAGATTTTTAAATGTACAATCTGAGTATTCATCGTTAGCCTTCAATGCTTGGATCTTCAGACATATAGTTTTTTAAATAAATACTTCAAAAGATCTCCCTTACCTAAAATACACATGTGAGCCTGGGCTGCAGTTGGCCATAGGGGCACCAGTTTAATAATACTGCATAGGGCCCCGTAAATCCTAAAGACGGCCCTGCTCTCCATCTATTGTGGATGCCTGGAGGTTCTGAGGATTTCCAGATTGGCATAGAGCTCCCCCTACACAGATGTTAGTGACTTTTGTACCCATCAGCATTTGGGCCATTGAGAGCAATGAGAAATAAGGAAAATGCCTTAATAAAGCTATAAAATTGCATCATTACCTAATACTGAACAACTACGGCGGGGGGAGGAAATGTGACTATTTTGACAATACTAGGTTTCTGATACAATTTGACCCCATTTAATTTGGTTAGCAGTCATGAAGCTTTGAAACTAATCCTCAGGATTTGGTCAATGAATGTGCATTTGAACCACTAGTGACCTGGGTGACCAATTTCTATACCATGATACTGAATTACATTATGAATACATTAGATATTTCAGATAATCCACATGTTGCCATTAGTTCACTTGAGAGGGGAACCAAATATTTTGAATACTAAATTGATTCAGTTGCAGAGTTTAACTCTGCAGAAAATGAAAGCTCACAAATTATATCCTTCGTGGATCTATCATTTTTTCTGGATCCTTGCCTGATTATTACAAGGGTAAAAGCACAAACTTCACTCTTTTCTAGATATTGTACTTTCAGCTGCCCAGATTAATTTTTGCTGATTCAGTCAGCTGTGTACAAAAGCTTGCTCATTAACTTTCCATGGTAAATTTCACACTGTAGAGGACCAGAGGTCGGTCTCTTTTTTTTTTTTGGGGGGGGGGGGGGCGGTGCAGTAGAATGGAAACCATGCTGCCTCAGAATCTTAACAGTATGCCAACCCAGAATTCATTGTAATAGTAACCAATTAAAAAGCAAATGTAGCTTCACCCAGGACACACTTTTTAGATAAAATATTTGAAAAACATCAGAAAGTGCTGCTCCTTTTTACACATTTTATGCAGTAGCAAAAGATATAAAATGTGCATTTGTTTCTGTAAAGTAGTATTGCATTTCAGGAAGACAACTGTAGGATTGATCTAAAAATCATCAAAGGAGGACACACCAGTTCAGTAGCATCAGCAGTCATTGAAATGGGTAATTTAGACAATTAGCACATTGCCTGCTAAGCACATTAAAAAGGAGTTAACAGCATCCACTGAAATGCAAAAGATAAGTGGGCATGATTTTGAGCAGTAAGTGAGTCCCTTTTGTCTAGTGAAAGCCAGGCATTCTCTAAAAAAGGAAGTTTTGATTGGCATTAAACCATTGGACAAGGGGAGTTAAACAGGGGTTTGATTCTGAGTGACAGCCAGCGCAGACACACATGAGATTTAATGTGAGTGGGGGAAACAACTGGTTGATGTAGTAACCCACTCTCATTGCTGCTGGCTGAAAAGATGGAGATTCTAAAATGGAAACAAAGTTAAGAGAATGCTAGAATATGCTAGCAGCTTAGGAGTTGTGGGGGAGATGGATGTAGCATCAACTTTTATTTCCAAGCTGAGACCTGGCTTGGGGAAAAACTAAATGACACAGGGTTAAATTTTGCCTACCCTTGTGGACAAGAAGAAAAATATTTACAGTAAAGCCCTTGAAGTGACGTGTCCTAGATTAAGGACTGGACTCTGCTATAGACTCCCTGAGTAACCTTCAACAAATCATTTAATCTCTGTGCCTCAATTTCCCCATCTGCAAAATGGTGACAACACTTCTCTGTACCACAAGCATGTTGCAAGGATACGTTCTTCATTGCTATTTAGGATGATGGGGGCTAATGGGTATGTAGATAGGCAGAAGTGAAGGAGGTCCCCTGTTCAGGGACCAGGTCTTATCTTGGTCTTCAAACCCCATATGCTTGCAAGAGACCAGATCTCTAGCACCAACAACATTACTGGAAACCCCAAATGGGGAAGCTGAGGAGAGAAGCCTGAACTCCATTGTGTCCTGGCTAGTGGAGCCCACATTGCACTGTGTGAAAATGCAGCAGCTATCTCCTTTCCAAGCCATGTGCTACCCGGGCAAAGACCTTCCTTCCCCTCCTTCCTATAGTGGCTTAAAGCTATAACCTAGACCAGTGCTTCTCAAAGCCGGTCCACCGCTTGTTCAGGGAAAGCCCCTGGCAGTGCGGGCTGGTTTATTTATCCGCTGTGTCCACAGGTTCAGCAGATCACGGCTCCCACTAGCCGCGGTTCACCGTTCCAGGCCAATGGGGGCTGCGGGAAGCGGTGTGGGCCGAGAGATGTACTGGCCATCCTTCCTGCAGCCCCCATTGGCCTGGAGCGGTGAACCGCGGCCAATGGGAGCTGTGATCGACCGAACATGCGGCGTGGTCGGTAAACAAACCGGCCTGGCCCGCCAGGGGCTTTCCCTGAACAAGCGGTGGACCAACTTTGAGAAGCACTGACCTAGGGGACAGAGTCCTATATCAAGAAGCAGCACTAGCATAAGGTTTTCTCACAGCTATTCCCTGAAACTGTCAAAGTGTGCTACTGTGCTCCTCTGCATTTGTAATCTGAACTTCAGAATGGAAATGTTTAAATTTGCAAATGTGAAGTGCCTATTGTATGTAAATTATACCATACAGTATTCTCTATATACAATTAAAAAAAAAAACATACAACAAGGAAATACAGTAACCTCAGATCTTCCATAGTTACTTGGAAGCTGTGACATCCACTTGGAATCAAGGACAACATAATCACTGTTTTCTGGTTCTTTTCTAATATTTTTCAGCTATATTAAATTGTCTGCATGCAGGTTAGGACAAAAAAGCCCTTTTATTATAGAAAAGGAAAGAAAATCATCTTCAGTATTAATGGTAGGAATAATTGTTTCCCTTCTATAAATAAAGACCTACCACTGTTTACTGACCTGAAATGTTTTGAGACCTTGGCAGTCTTGGGAGAACACATTGATTGCTGTAAGTTCTTCCATGTGGGAAGCCCTTATGATCCACAGAGATGTTATTGCACAGTTTTCTCTCACTGAAGATTTGATGATATGTGGTACTGAACAGGTTCGCACAACATGAAGCACTTTTGTGCTTTGCTTTAAAAATTATGTAGGTTATTTTTTTTCAAATGATTTTCAGCTCTGGTGGTAGAACAGTTGTGTAGCACTGAATATTTGTAGTACATATTTGGTACAACTAGGACTTAATCTACCCCTATGTCCTTTTCCGCATAGTCATATATGACTCCAGACACAGCAGAAAGAGTGTAGATTTGATACAGAAGAGGTACATAACTTTGGGAGGCAGATGATTAAATTTTGCTAGGTTTGTATAATCAGAATTCTGAAATCCTTCTTGGTATAAAATCTGAACATGTTGCTTGAGCATGTTAATTCACCTAGGTAACAGAAAAACTGTTTTACAAGATTGGAAGCACCAGCCTAATACATTTTATAATTTGGTTTCCATTTAAATGATGGAGGATGTAGTGAAAGTATAGGTCAGTATGTAATTACTGTTTGAGTGATTAGTACAAATAATAAGTGTCATGAATTTCATGATACACTATGGTGTTCTTTCCCAGTGTTGCTTTCCTAAGCAAATGATACTTTGCTTTTTGACAAGTACAAAGAATACACTATATCATTCTGGAAAAAAATTCAGATCTGTTGCAAGGGCTCCATATATAACACATTTGGCCTACTGTCCCTACTAGTCACTCAAGTAAATAAATAAATTCTTAATATTTTTTTCCAGTTGCCTTCCAGCAAACCTCAGACATGGCAGATTGTCTTAATGTGTCTGAACATTTGCCTATAATATGCATACATTTGAATGTGCAAAATCATATATTTGCATGGACAAGAGATAATCTACATGCAGATGTACGTATGTGTAAATATACAATTGCTATCCCAAATGCCAGGTTGTATGCATTTAAATGAGTGCAATTGCAAATTTTGCAACTGCATTTTCAGAGAATATTGAAAAAATGACTGAGGTATTAAAAGATCAGCACTAACTGACCAGCTAGGTAACTTTCCAGACACCATCATAGTCAGATCTGTGATTCTGCAAAAGTGGCAATAGCTGAAGGGGTTCTATGCCTCAGTCATCTGCATTTCAAACACTAAATTTTCAGGTATAAAGATCCCCCACTGCCAGCCCTATATATTCAACCTTTAATCTGAGAAGCAAAGTGGATTGTTTATAGTTTGTGCATAGCCATCTGAAATAAGAATTTGTGGTTCAGCTTATCACCTCATTTATATCTGTGTATTGGAACATAAAACTCCTTATCTATCTAGCATGCCAGGAGCAACAAAGAGAGGTACACACAGCTATGAAAGGGGTTGGGGTATTACACCACCTAATTACCCTGCTCAACCATATAACGATGGGTCACAATCCAGCCCTAAATCAATATTTGGGTATAAGTAAAATGAGGACTCCAGCGATGCTGTAAAAACTTGGGATTTTAGCAAGACAAATATTGAACATCTTTCAATCTCAATTGTTCGATTAAAAGAGAGTTGGGCATGACTGTGGTAGATACCCACAGTAGGCAACCTTTTAAATCCAGCTAAAGTGAAGATTATATACCATTTATTTTGGCACTAATTTAGCATCCTAAACCATCCATATTCTTGTAAGTTGCGTGTGAATTTTAATTGTGCCTCATTATCTCTAGTCTGGAGAAAATTCCTTGCAAGAGGTATCAGAATTCAAAGCCTGACTGAAAGTGCTTCTTTTAGATCACTGAAGTAGTAGTTCAAAGGATGGATAGGTATTGCTGCGGCAATATATACCTAACTGTAACTTCTCACAGACAGCGGGAGGGGGGTTGTTATCCAGATGCACAGTTCTGGGAAACCTGACAAACCTCAGGTCAAAGAAGGGAAAAACCTTTTCCTGAACATGAACAGAGCTATTCATAAGAACTCAGACAGAATGTACCAGTTTGAAGAACTCAGGACAGGTCAGGCAGGAATATGGGGAAATGATGCAGAATTATTTTCAGAATGAGAGAGAATAGAAGACACACTTCCAATGACATCTTACCCCTACACCGCCAGTCCAATACAAAAATGTAAATCAGTACAACACTAATTGTTTGGACTGTCTCTCTCCTCTCCAACCCTTAGATTCACTGCCAAGGAATTCTGTTCCTTACAAGCCTGTGAAAATTATAATTCCAACAAGCAGCATTTTATGGATTTATAAGACGTTCTGTTTATTGCAGCATTCACATTCTACTTTGTTTTCACATTGCATCTGGCCTGCAAATGCTTGATTAAGAGTATAGTTTCTTGAGAAGAGGTTGTTATTCTCACATCAAACACTTGATTCTTTATCACTACAGTATCAGTTCATTTCTCTACCAACACCTTCTACAAGATTAATACAAGTTATTCATAAAGTATAAAAAAAGAAAGTGATTAACCCCTGGAGTATGCTCCCACCATAAAAGGGACTTCAAAGTAGCAACTGCTAATAATTACTTTCTTTGCATCATCAAATTTCTTACCATAGAAATTGAGATGATTTATGTAATCTTTGTGCATTTGCCAGTGAAAGTGGGTGAGGTAAC
This sequence comes from Chelonoidis abingdonii, assembly GCF_003597395.2. NCBI lineage: Eukaryota > Metazoa > Chordata > Testudines > Testudinidae > Chelonoidis > Chelonoidis abingdonii. The sequence goes on from NC_133776.1 coordinate 31,488,694, forward strand.
ATGTTTTAGTGGACCAACTTCTATTGGTGAGAGAGAGAGACTTTCAGGCTTACACAGAGCTATTTTTTCAGGTCTGGGAAATGTACTCAGAGTGTCACAGCTACATTTCCCAGACCTGAAGAAGAGCAGCTTTGTGTAAACCTGAAATCATCTCTCCCTCACCAACAGAAATTGGTCCAATAAGAAGAGTTTACCTCACCCATCATACCTCGCTAATATCCTGGGACCAACACTGCTACAACATTGCATTGAATAATTCAAGAATACATGTCAAGCATAAAGAAAAATCTGCCACCACAGAACATAGCACACATGTAAATAACTAATAATACAAAACCAAAATACAACTTATCTGGATGAGCCATCCCTCATTCACCACACTTGGTTTGAAAGTGTGGGTAAAAGTACCTCTAATTACGACAGCGTGCTGATTGCCAGGGGGTGTGTTTTAATTTAGGCAGGAGCCTCAGGTGCGAAAGCTTTTGTTTGGCTGCACACCGGTAGCAGTAAATCCTTTTAGATCTCACTTCATTGACAGACCATTTCCATACATTATACCATGCAGAATGCCACAGGAAGGTAATATAGTCATAACACTAATAGCTGAACAGTCTTGCAGGTCTGCAGAAAATTTTCTCCCCCTCTCCTCCCCCACCCACCCTCCTTTCAGAAGTGCTGTTCACCACTATGCCACTCCTTTGATTCTAATTTACACTGCAGTCTCCCTCCAAACTGATGTAATCTAAGAATGACTTTTGTTAACCATAGTAAAATGGTATGAATGGTCACCAAGAATCACATGGGGATGAAGTTACCGTTATTGTCAACATTATCTGGTGGGAATAGAATGGCCCTGGGCCCACTCTTGCATCATTCACTTTGCTTGGCCACCTTATGTAAGTGCTCAGGAATCTACTATGATAATCCACTAAGCATTGAACCACCACTGAACAGTACCGCTTTCTATATTACATACACCTGAACTTTTTGGGAAGGCATCAGAATGGGTATATGGGCTGCATTAATACTTCCTGTATAGTTGGGGAAACCCAGTTGTTAAAATTCCTCAGGGATCTTTGGGATATTGACCACTTTGATCACAGACCACTGCAACACATTATGTATTGGCCTGAAAATCTCTATGACATCATCATCCACAGCCCCTAATGGCATTCTAACTCACCAGTAAATTCTGGGGTAGATTGTTGGCAGTTGTCTGTACTTTTCCACATGAAGGTTGCAGTTCCCTTCATGAGCCAGGACGGCTATGTTTAGGCTCTCTCACCATAATAACAGAAACACTGGGGGAGGAAAATGGTACAGTAACTCGCCTTGCTCATTCCGAAGTTATGAAGCAACTGCTGCTCAACCCAGATCTTAAGAGCAATTAAAAGCTAGAAATGATCCAGATCCAAAAGCAGCATTCCACTAGGGGAACCTTAGCTTCAGGCACCTCATAGAGATGGTTAGGACAGGTGGATGAATGCTGGCACAAAACTTTGTCAGCTGTTTGTTCCACTGCTGGCTTTCGTCATGTTTCTGGAGCACCCTCTGTCATTTTGCTTCAGGTGTCTCATGACTTCTTTTCCAAATCTGCAGTAGAAACATTTGTAGACAAGTGTAAAGTACTGGTTTGTCCCCAGCTCACAAAGTCCTTGATGCCACACCCAGAAGCTCTTTCCAGGCACAGGTTTATTTGCCTTACATAGGTAAACAAATACAAACAGTTCCTCAGGCCACTCTGGGCTACAGCTCCCAGAGTTGTTTCTTTTTCTCCTCAGTCCCTCCTGCTTCAGGGCACAGGATTCTTCCATGCTCTTTTAACTGAGCACCACCACCAAGGACTTTCTCCCTGTAGGCCTGTAGTGGAGGCCCCTATCCCCAAAGCACTCCCCTGGTGGCATAGTGCATCACCACTGCATCTCTGCCTCAGTTTCTCTGAGCCAGGGGCGTAGTAAGTCCCATGAAACTTGAATATTGAACAGCACCCCTTCAGAGATCTAGTTCATTCACTCCCAAAGGCAGAACATTACACAAATAAGCCTCTCCCTGAGCTTCTCAGCTCATACCAGACTATCAGAGGCAGATTATGGTTTTGTGGGGTCCTGGCCCAGAGCAAGTGCTCCGCCTGCTTTACTTGCAGTCCTCTCTCACCCCCAGTGATCCTGCTGGGGAACAGGGTAGGGGCACATTGGTCCAGTGGCTAATCCACCACTGCATGCTGTCTTATAGTTTATATACAAGGCCCTTATGGTTTCCGTCATTAAAGGCAAGATTTTCACACACTTCTCTGTGGAAATGGGCTGTGGTTCAGGCCAGCTGCAGGGCTTTAGCTAACGTATCCTCTAGATAGGGCCTTTTGCCAGTCATGAATGGCTAGGAGAGTTCAGCAGGCAGACCTTCCCCCTGCTAATTAAGGTCACTACAGGAGCCTTCTTGCTCTCTATAGTGTCTACAGGCATCTGCCCTATTATCAATCAGAAGGCAGCATTTATGCTGAGATCTTCTCCCAGCTCATTCCTTACTGGCTGGATGAGAAGGGAGCCCTACCCCACCCCCTGCAAGACTCCAGAACCCACTCAGGCTCTTAACCATATAGTAACAGAATTCATTCTAAATGCTAGTACTTTCTGAGACCCTTTTAATCTCCTCCTATATCCCCTCAGGCCTTGTGTATCAGACCACCTCAAACTCTTAAAGGTCATGTCACATGACAGGAAAGATAGCCCTGTAGGCACTACTGGCTTTAAAGGGCAAACTACCCTATCATAAGCCCTACCAAGTTTCTACTGTCTCCACTCCCAGCGAACTTTCTTCTGCTATTCCCTGAGCAACTATTTCCTTACTGACAGCCTGGCTCTTTATAGCCCCAGGTAGTTTCTGCCCTTTTAATTGGCTAAATTGTGAGCACAAGGAGCAAGAGCATCTGTGCTGAGAAAATGCCTAGGAAATGATACTGATACCCTGGGGGTTTTCATCAGTTTCCACAGGAATTATGGGATAAGAGATTAAATTTACATAATTCCTTGGGGCTCTCAGAAAGCCTTTGCAAATCTCACTGTCTCCAGGAACTGTGGCAGGAATTGTAGGCTGGGCACCCAGAAGGCAGGTAGAGTACAGTTAAATGCAGAGGGCACCTCTACCTGAAAGAGGATGCCTAGTTTGGACACACTGCACTGCACTGCCTATTTTGGACACATCACACTGCATCCTATTTTGTTGTTGCTATCTCACTCACTCATATAATAACAGTTCTGTTATGTAGACTTATCCCTAGAGATGCAACATTATCTTCAGGACTTAGAGGCTATTTGAGCAAAGCTACTTGCATGGCTATTCAGATAAACAGTGACTCATTCCTGCTAATCAGATTGCTTGGAAAGTGCAATTTATCATCATTTTGTTATTGCTTTATTTTATTAGTATCCTGAAATTACCAGATGTAATCAGAACCATAATAAATTGTACTAAATTAGCTCTTATCAAGTGACAACCTATGTTTCATCTAAGCAATTATAAGCTAGCTGATAAAGAATTCTAACTAGCTGATAAATTAACCTATATAAAATGACCTCTACTGATATTTTGAATTTGCTAGACTTCAGCATTTATACAATTTAAAATCAGTTGGGTTTTGTTAGCTGAAACATCTTCCTCTTTCACTCCACCCTCAGTCGCTTAAAAAAAAAAAATCTGCAATTTTCTTCTTCTGACAATAGGAATGTTCAAGCTATTTTCTTCAGTAAAGATGAAAAGAAAAGAACGCTTTCAATATTCTTTAAATTACTACAAGATTCTATGTTTTTTCCTGTGCAGTAAAATGTGCATGGTAAAGTAGGACATATTAGATCAAATTCTGCTCTCACAAAGGTATGCGAGTCTCCTAGAAATGCTAATGCCAAACATACCCACCTGGGGGCAGAATTTGGACCCAAAATATCCTTGCTTCTGAGCAGGAGCTGGTTTGCTCTTATCATAGAGGTGTTTATAAATAATTCTGCTACTCGAGAGATAATCTATTCCTCCTGCTGGTGAAAAGATTTTCAGAAAACAGGAAGATATGCAAAGAGGTAGAATCAGAGGACTATGAAAATCTTGGAAAAGGGAATTAGTCAATAAGTAAAAAAAAAAACATTATGGACACCTCTTCAGCATTTAAAGTCTTTGTAAATGCTCACCCTATTCACTGGGCAGAACTGATGGTTTATATAAACTAGTCAACACTATATATCAGAGTCAATAATCTGGGCTGTATTGTTTAGTTATGACATTTTTCTGTTCCCGGCATGGATGACTCTCATATCTGTAATATGTGTCTACTCTCACAGAGAGACTTTCAGGTTTCATAGCTGTTAGTAATGGTCACAATTTACTCTGTGCTGGTAAAGCCACATAGCATTGCTTCTATTACCTGATCGAGTGACTTATGTAACCATTCAAAGCATTTGCAATTTTTACAATTGGATACATAATTTAGAATTAGCTTTCAGTGATTGTTCAAGCATTTGAGTTCAACCTTCACTTTAAGTGACCAGTCATGCCGATAAAGCTTGAGTGCTCCAAGTGCGTGTAAGGCAAGCACAAAAAGGGCCATGAACTGAATGGAAGTTTGCTTTAAAATTTCCCACTCTTTGCTCAGTGTCAGCCAGGGTAGGATAAGACACCAAAAATCCAGAGCTTGTGCAGAGGCACAGGGTCTACATGGTGATGTTCTTAGCCTCCTGAAGGTCCTACGATTTCAGGAGGGGAAAATTCCTTTCACTTGATAGAACAATGAAAGATATATCTTTACTTATAGAGAATTCTTACTCTGTCACTCACAGTGAGTATTCCTGTAGAAGGGCCCCTCAAAATTCTTCATGAACTGCAAGAAAGACAAATTCTGCATAAATGTTGTTTACCCAGTTTAATTATGGATGTAGCAGATTAAGGTCTATATTCTCCCCAGGGCTACACAGGATTGAGAGGTGCTCCCACCTCCTGGCCTTAATGTGAGGAAGTCTTGTCTCTGCCTGCTGTGGCTCAACTCTCTGATGCCAACAGCCTCTGGCAGCACAAGCACTGCCATCCAGATCCTTGCAGGCTCTCTCTTTACAGGTAGCAATAGGCTCACAGTAACCCCTGAGCCCTCTGAACATTTCCTATAGTGTCCAGACCCTCACCACTGAACATTCACTGAATTACTAGGCCTCCTGTTCCCACCAGCTTGTAAGGGTATGTCTACACTATGGGATTATTCTGATTTTACATAAACCGGTTTTGTAAAACAGATTGTATAAAGTCGAGTGCATGTGGCCACACATAGCACATTAATTCGGCAGTGTGCGTCCATGTACTGAGGCTAGAGTCGATTTCCGGAGTGTTGCACAGTGGGTAGCTATCCCATAGTTCCCGCAGTCTCCTCCGACCCTTGGAGTTCTGGGTTGAGATCCCAGTGCCTGATGGGGCAAAAAACATTGTTGCTGATGCTTCTGGGTACAGCCTCACCCCTCCCTCTGTGAAAGCAGCAGACAACCATTTCGCACCTTTTTTCCTGGGTGAACTGTGCAAACACCATAGCACAGCAAACATGGACCCTGCTCAGATCAAGACCGCAATCATGGACATTGTAAACACCTCGCGCATTCTTGTGCAGTCTATGCTGAACCAGGACCTGCAAAGCCAGGTGAGGAGGCGGCGCTACGGCAAAGCGGCGACAAGAGTGATGAGGACATGGACACAGAATTCTCTGAAACCGCGGGCCCCTGCACTTTGGAGATCCTGCTTAAATGGCAGTTCTACCATTGGTAATGCCAATTTTGCCTTTCGAACCAAGCAAGACGTTACCTCATATTTTGCAACTTTGTGGACGATTCCAATGCTTGCAAATTTCGCATGTCGTAAGCCACTTTCATAAACTTTACTTCTTTGCCGTCTTTTCTGTTGCCCTAAACCCATATACTAAATTAGACACTTCACAGTTTGAAAGAGTTGCATAGCCCTCTGGAATGTCTTTCAATGCCAGACAGCCTGACCATGTTCATCAGTGAATCAATTGTATGGCAAAATCATTCTGCTTTTTATCAATAGCCAAAGAATCTTAAGCTGCTGCTACGAAATTGTTGACTCTGAAAACTGTCAGGTCATAGTGGATCTCTGGCAATGGTATTCCCTAACTGTTTGATGCCAATAGATGAACCCATATCCCTATCATGTCACTAGTAACACATTTGCACCCAGGACGTAACGCAAGTTACTTTCCAATCAACCACTGTTGATCACAATGTAGTTTTCACCAACATCCACTTTATGCAGTAAGGTTCATACTCTCACTTTCTCAGGAACACTATCTTTTTAAATGGCTCATCAAGGTTGAATTACTTTCCAAAAGTGACCATTTTAAAACAACAGTTATTTTGAAATGCCTGTATTATTGACCCTACCCCTGTATGCCTTGTCGAGCATACACAATGTATACCTGACCATTATCATAGCTTCAACTACACTGTTTGATGCAAGTGCAGTAATTTGTATGAGGTTCATTGTCCATTAAATGGCCCACTTTGCACTTACTTACTCTCTCAGACCTCAGCCATAACAATTCCCCATTTATGCTTTCTCTTGTTTTCTGCCACAATCTCTGAAAATAGACCTTTTCAGTTCAAGCAGTTGCAAATCACCTTCTCTGGATGACTTCACCAGACACCATGGCATATAAAGCACACATTGAAGCGTAATCATCAAAGATCTTGTAAAAATGAGTTTCATCACGGCCAGTTATGTTGTTACTTGTTTTTTTTTTTTTTCCCCTTTGATAATCTCCCTCCCCTCCCTGAGGACTCATCCTGTAAAGCAACCCACCTCCCCCTTTCATTTACAGCTTGCTAAGAATAGAAGTCACTAGCGTTTAAAAATCATGTAGTCTTATTAAAAAAAGTCATTATAAAATATAGATAAACTACAAGAATTCCAGTTCGTTTTGATATTGATAGAAAATTAAAAATTCACTAAAAATATTTCAAAGTAATGACAGCCTTTTGGTTGGACTGTCCACGGGGGTGGAGTAGGAGGGTGCACAAAGCCTTCCCCCACGTGTTCTTACATGTCTGAGTGAGGAAGATATGGAATATGGTGAATGGTGAGGGTGGTTACACAGGGGCTGCATCGGCACTCTGTCACCCTGTTGCTGTTCCTGAAGCTCCACCAGACATCGGAGGATGTCAGTTTGATCACGCAGCAGCCCCAGCATTGCATCCTGCCACCGCTGATCTTCCTGCCCACACCTCTGATCTTCCTGCTGCCACTTCTCACCTCGAGCATCTCTCCTCTCCTCACGTTGGTCCCTCCTGTCCTCAAGTTCACTGGCATCTTTCCTGTAATTTGATACCACGTCCTTCCACTCATTCAGATGAGCTCTTTCATTGTGGGTTACTTCCATGATTTCCAAGAACATTTCGTCTCGCGTCTTTCTTTCCTCCGCCTTATCTGAGATAGCCTTCGGGATGGAGTAGGGAGGCTTGAAAAATTTGCAGCTGCATGAGGGAGGTAAAAAAGGGAGAGAAGTATTTAAAAAGATACATTTTACAGAACAATGGTTATACTCTTTCACAGTGAACAACACTATTCACCTTACATAGCACATGTGATTTCACTATAAAGTCGCATTTTGCATCTTAATATTGAGTGCCTGCGGCTCTGGTGTTAGAGATCTCACAGATGCAAGTCTGGGCAGCAGAATTCAGCTTGCATGTGTCCATGGTAAGCCATCGTCTTTCGACTTCTGCAGCCTTCATATACACAGTGCCCTCCTTTCTCAAATACCAAGCAAAGCCCGTTCAGTGCTGCTTCTTTCCTGTTAACAAGCAGCAGCAGAAACCCGCCCCCCATCCAATTGTCTGGGATGATTGCTTCACCCCTCCCCCCACCGCGTGGTTGGTATCATGGAAGATCACTGCTAATTACCCCTCTTTCCTCCCCACCCCCACCGTGTGGCTGGTAGCAGGGAAGATCCCTGATAGCCAAACGTGAAAAAGCTCAGCGCCATTATCCCTCCTCCCCTCCCCCTGCTTGGCTACCTGCAAGGAAGGATTTCTTTTAAGCAACAGGCAAACAGCCCAGTAGGAATGGCCATCTCTGTCCCCTTAATTAAATTCCTGACTTCAGAGCAGGTTTACCATGAACCAATATCACTCTCCTGAGGCATAACAGCCAAAAAGAACGGCATGTTGCTGAATGCCAGCAATACCGGGAACCATACGCAGCTAGGGTTTGTCATGCAATGATACCGTATTACTTGCTACATGCATGGCGTGGTCAGTTTGCCTCCATGGTGGATGGAATAAGGCTGCCTGCCCAGAAACCTTCGCAAAGCTTTTGGGAGTACCTCAGGAGAGCTGCATGGAGATGTCCCTGGAGGATTCCGCTCCATCCCCAGAATGTTAACAAACTTTCCAATACAACTGCTACTGGCCGCGAATGCCATCCCAAGTCCTCAGGGCAAATCAGTCATTAAAAAACGCTTGCTTTTAAACCATGTTTATATTTTACAAAAGGTACACTCACCAGAGAGTCACTTCCATGGTTCATTGTCCGGCACTGGCTTGGGAGGGCATGGAGGGTAATTCCGTCTGGGTGAGAAAAAGCTCCTGGGCTTTGGGGAACGAGTGCTGTGTGCTCTCTTACAAGCTGCATCCTCTCATAGACTCATAGGTCAGAAGGGACCAATAGATCATCTAGTCTGCCTCCTGCACAAGGCAGGCCACAAAACCCTACCCATACACATTATACAACCCCAACCCATGACTGAGTTATTGAAATCCTCAAAATTATGATCTGAAGACCTCAAGCTAGCAGAGAATTCACCAGCAAGCGACCATGCCCCACGCTGCAGAGGAAGGCGAAAAACCTCCAGGCCTCTGCCAATCCACCCTGGAGTGAAAATTCCTTCCGACCCAAATATGCGATCAGCTAAACCCTGAGCATGTGGGCAAGACTCACAGCATAGCACCCAGAAAGAATCTCTGCAGTAACTCAGTTCCCATTTCCATCCAACACCCTCACAGACCATTGAGCAAACTATCTGCCGATAATCCAAGATCAATTGCCCAAATTAACTATCCCATCATAACATCCCCTCCAATACTATCAAGCTTAGTCTTAAAGCCAGATAAGTCTTTGCCCCCACTTACTTCCCTCGGAAGGCTGTTCCAGAACTTCACTCCCCTAATGGTTAGAAACTTCGTCTAATTTCAGTCTAACTTCCTAATATCCAGTTTGTTACCCATCGTCCTCTGTCCTACGTTAGTACTAAACTTAAATAATTCCTCTCCCTCCCTAACGTTAATCCCCCTGATATATTTATATAGAGCAGCATATCCCCCCGGAGCCTTCTTTTGGCCAGGCTAAACAAGCCAAGCTCTTTGAGTCTCTTTCATTAAGCAGATTTTCCATTCCTCGATCTCCTATAGCCCGCTCTGAACCTGTTCCAGTTTGAATTTATCCTTCTTAAAATGGGACACCAAAACTGCACACAAATTCCAGGTGGGTCTCACCGCACCGTATATAACGGCCTACCACTACACCCTCCTTCTCCTTGGCTGGAAATACCTCGCCTGATGCATCCTAAACCGCATTTGCTTTTTTAACAGCCATATCACATTGGCGGTCATAGTCATCTGCTATCAACCAATACCCCAAGTTCCTTCTCCTCTCGTCGCTTCAACTATGCGTCCCCACGTATATCTAAAATTCTCTATTATTAATCCCTAAGTACATGACCTTGCACTTTTCACTATTATATTTCATCCTATTTACTATTACTCCAGTTACAAGGTAGTCAGATCTTCCTGAATAGTATCCGGTCCTTCTTCCGTGTTAGCAATACCCCCAGCTTGTGTCATCCGCAAACTTTTTTTAGCACATTCCCGCTTCTTTTGCCAAGGTCAGTACAAAGAAAGGTTAAATAAGATCAGTCCCAAACGATCCTTGAGGGACTCCACTAGTAACCTCCTATCAGCCTGACAATTCACCCTTCAGTACACCGTTGGAGTCTTCCCCTTAACCAGTTCCTTATCCACCTTACAACTTTCATATTTCATCCCCATCTTTCCATTTTTAACTACATTCCCATGCGGAACCATGTCAAACGCCTTACTGAATCGAGGTAAATTAGATCTACTGCATTTCCTTTGTCTAGTAATCCGTCACCATTCTCAAAGAAGGAGATCAGGTTGGTTTGGCACGATCTACCTTTAGTAAATCCATGTTGCAATTCGTCCCATTACCATTGACCTCAATGTCCCTTAACTACTTTCTCCCTTAAAATTGTTTTCCAAGACCTTAACACTACAGACGTCAAGCTAACAGGCCTATAATTACCCCGATCACTTTTATTCCCTTTCTTAAAATAGAACTACGTTAGCAATTCTCCAGTCGTAGGTCATACCCCCGAGTTTACCGATTGCTAAAAATTCTCGCTAATGGGCTCGCAATTTACACGCCAGTTCCTTTAATATCCTCGGATGGAGATTGTCCGGGCCCTCCGATTTTTGTCCCATATGCTGTTCAAGTTTGGCCTCTACCTCAGATCGGGTAATATCCACCTCCATATCCACATTCCCGTTTATCATCCCCTCATCCTCCCCTAACTCCTCACTAGTCTTATTAAAGCCGAGGCCAACGTAACTGTATTTAGATATTGGGCCATGCCTAGGTTATCCTTAACCTCCTGTTCTCCTCTTCCTTTCCTCATCTTCCGCGTCCTCAGAATCCTCAGCCATGGCTGAGATTACCACCCCCACCTCAGAATCACGGACAGGGTAGGGTTGTGGTGGCGGACCCCCTAGAACTGCATGCAGCTCAGCGTAGAGCGCATGTTTTCGGCCCTGCCCAGACCTTCGTTTGTTGTCTTTGGTTTTCCGTATGCTTGTTGAGCTCCTTAGACTTCACTCTGCACTGCACTGAGTCACTGGTGTGGCCTTTCTCCATCGTAGCCTTGGAAATTTTTTGCAAATGTTTTTTCATTTCGTCTTTTGGAACGGAGTTCTGTTAGCACAGAATCGTCTCCCCCATATAGCAATCCAGAGCCAGTACCCTCCCGTGCGGTCCATGCTGGAGCTCTTTTTCGATTCTCAGGAGACTGCATTGTTACCTGTGCTGATGAGCTCTGCGTGGTCACCTGTCCTGGTGAGCTCTCCACGTTGGCCAAAAAGGAAATTAAATTCAAAAGTTCACGGGGCTTTTCCTGTCTACCTGGCCAGGGCATCCGAGTTCAGATTGCTATCCAGAGCAGTCACAGTGCTGCACTGTGGGATACCACCCGGAGGCCAATACCGCCGATTTGCGCCACACTAAGCTTAATCCGATATGGTAATACCGATTTCAGTGCTACTCCTCTCGTCGGGGAGGAGTACAGAAACCTTGTTTAAAGAGCCCTTTATATCGATATAAAGGGCTTCGTTGTGTGGACGGGTGCAGCGTTACATTGGTTTAACTCTGCTAAAATCGGTATAAACGTGTAGTGTAGACCAGGCCTAAGAGTCAACTCTGTCCTCACTTTGCTTAACACCACAGTGCTCAAAAATATTTATAGTGAAAACAAAGATATATTTATTTTCAAAGAAGAGATTCAAGTGATAGTAAGAATATTGGAAACAAATGGTTATATATAAAACAAAATTATAACACACACTTTTCTAGAGACTAAGCTAACTAATGAGTTAGTTCCTGTCTAAAGGGGGTTATCTCATCCAAAGTTCCTTCACCACAGTTTTCAGCCAACCTTGATTGAGACCCCTTTTACATGACGCAGACTCATGGTCCATTACTTCATTAGCGAAGAGTGGAAGGGTGTCTTCTTTGTCCCCTGAACATAGTAGAGGAAACCTTTGATATGCACCTCAAGATATGGTTCTCTTCCCACCCAGCCCCTTGCTGTTAGATTATTTCTTTGAAGTTCTCATAGTACTTCATTTGTATTTGGTTCAGGCTGGTGAGTGGCAACCCACTGTGAACTATGTAATATGTATTTTACATTTAAACAGCCAGATAAGTAACCATTTCTTGTCTGACAGAAAACTGGTTTTTCCTCTTTGCTGCTCACCTGTCCCAAGACAGACTTTCAGAACATATTTTCAGTATATGTACGTAATTCCTTACATAGTGTATGCACATTCATATGACAATGACATCGAAGACCAGAGCAACACAGACTGTCATCAGAAATCTCACATGACATTCTTTTGGTGTAGAATGTAAATGCCAGACTCTGGGGACCCCGTTACCTCTAGGCACCCGCTCTGTGCCCCTTGCCGGTCGGCAATAATTGGTTCCTGGTTGCAATCATATTCATCAGTTAAATTCTTGGCCACTGATATTTAATTTGTACAACTGGTATATTATAATAGGACAAAATGTAGACAAATCTAAATATAATAGTCTATAAAAGATAAGCCTATCTATTACCTGGAAATGTAATTTACTAATCCAGATAAAAGAGATTACTTATTCATTATAATATGACATGAAGCAGACACAACTTGTTACAAATCCTCAGTGCTACTGAAAATCCAGCTTTCCTGGGAATTTGAAAGGAAACTAAGGTATTTAAGAAGAACACAAATGTTACAAAGAAAAGCTGTCCTCAATCAACTTAGCACAATAGAGTCCAAAGGGTATTGATGACAGGTGAAAGCACTATTGCCTGACTTGTTATGCACATGGAGAAAATATGTAAGACATAAAAAGGATAAAAGGCTGTAGCAAAGATTTTAGCTTCATATAGTATCTCCAGGGGTCTTTAATCCACCTAAAGCATTTCTCCATCTGAAATAATAAGGTACATGACAAAAGTTGCATCCTAGATGTGAATATTTTTCATTCAGAGTTGTGTTCAAAATATGGCACACTTTCTGACACTGCGCTGTATAAAACTGCCTTCTGCAATAAGATTTGATGTTAGCAAAATACTTACCTACATTTTGACACATCTTTCACTTCTCTTCCCTTAATTTAGAGTTGATCTCATTTACTTTTAGAATAACCCTACCTGCGTTAATATATTTGCTGTTTATAATTATGGCATCCTTTGACATTTGACTTGATTGTTTTTGCTTTATTTAAAATAAAAAGAGCAACAATCAGGATAAGTTTGTTTATACTGAAGTATCCAATTAGCACACGTGCCAGAGCTGCCATTGTAGAGTCAATTGTTTAATTCGCTTTCAAGTGTTTATTTTTCTTTATGTAGCAGCAGATTCATCTCTGAATTTTAAAGAATACATTTATTTTGCTGTTAGCCATTTCTCTACGGGGATGTGGGGCACAAGTGCTGCATCTAAAATTGAGGTAGGCTATTCTGCACATCAGTTACAGGCAAAGTGCTTTATGTGGTGATCTGTTGAAAACTCTAGAGCATGAAATGACAATTATGATGTTTTTAAAAACTTATCTCCCTAAAAATCATCCTTGATCATTTTCTACAGATTTAACAGTGACAACTGGAAAGGAAATGTATGTGATTTCCTTGTTTCCTGTTACCTTTTGTTATCTTAAATAGCTATTTTCCAGATTCTATTAACCTTTTTGATGACTTGCAATTTGTATGTTCTTCTCAAGCACATTTTTCTTGTAAGATGCACTGGTTTTACACATGCCTGCATTTGCTTCACTGGCCTCTGAAAAATCTCTACTCGAATTATAATTCCATAGATTTAATTCAGTCACCCAACAGTGACTACTTTTTAAGATGCCCTTATTTGCATATTTATATTCATTAACAGTTATTGGCTTGGAAACCTTACCAATCTGCAATTTAAGTATTGTATATGCAGTAGCAGCAAAGGACAACATGCTGAGGCTGTTACCATTTTTCTATGGCTGGGGCCTGCATACACGTTGCCTTTGAGTGTTATTTATTTCATGAATAAAGTAGCATCAGGGAGAGGCAATACTTTGACAGGAAACCTCTAAGGAAAGCCCAGGATATTTTTAAAAGTGTTGTTGGAAATTCATTATATGAAACCAGTACCCTAGCATGGTGATAGGGGCTGTGTGGGCAGCAGCGGCTTTATAAAATGGAGAGGGTGGGAGGAAAATGCAATAAAAGACAAGTAGGGAGAGGCACATTGTTAACCATGATATCCTAGCCAAAATCTGGTGTTGGTTATTCTGCTTACCTACATTTCCACTTCAGTTTCAATGCTCAGAGCTAAACTGTTCCATTGCATTATTTTAAATTGTTTAACAATTCCCTTGCTCTGCAAAAGCCTTGGCTGCTTGTCACTGGTAGGTGAAATGATGTGTGTGTGATCAGATACAAGGTCAAAATAAACCCTCAGTTATAACCTTCTTTGACTGTATTCTAGAGATTTCAGTGGCCCTTCTGCTGTAAATGAGGAGATTTTAGCCCATAGTTAAATGTCTTTAATTATGAAAGGTATATACATATAAAACGGTTATGGTAGCAAGCTTTTTGTATGTTGTGAAGAAAGTATCTATCTTTAAGTGCCTGCAGCAACACAATAGATCAGTTGTTTCAGTGAACAGAGAATAAAAACCAAATATTGTAACTGCACGGGGTTAAATGTTATCTGGCTTAGTGTGAAAATAGAAGTGCCATACAAGTACATTTTATTAATAAAACAAAGATGCAAATGTCAAATGCAAGATTCTGAGGAAGATCTGTCAAATGTAGGATCATCACTTGACAAACTGCCAATTTCTGTTACTATCTTTAATTTCCTCTGGCTTATACCTACTACCTGACTATATTGATATCTGAAATGTCTGTTTTTATGAAAGCAGGTTCATTGCTGAAGAAAGCTGTAAACATGGCCATTGATTGCAGGATGAGTTAGTGAAAGATAGGTATGATGCTTCTTTTTTATGCTTAAACTATTACATATATGGTTCCACATGTTAAATTAGCTTTGTACTGTAGAAAACACTATAATTTGGGAGAACTAAAGGCTTGTGGTGTTTTCTTATCAATATGTGAGTAAACTTAACTGTATTTGAATGAGTTTTGGCAACATTACACTTCTTCTGCAAAATATTTTTTATTCAATATAAATCCACAATCCTAACAGATTAATATTTTCATTGTCTTTAAGAAAGTTATGAAATTCACCTCCTGAATGGCACAGGAGAAATGTAGCATACAGCTGCAATGTCAGTTCAAAATAAGAGAAGTGAATTTAAATGGACATGCCATTGGGATCAAAGTTCCCTAGTAGATCTGTCATGATTTAAGTCTTCCATTTACTGAAGGTCACATTCAATAACAACAGGTAGCATTCCATACTTGCAAGGTGCTGAATGGGAACCGAGGGCACTAAGCAGCCAATAGGAAACATGGCATTTTACATCAAGAACCACAGTTTGCGGTACATGAAACTGTTTCTTTGACTACAGTGCGGAGAGTGTTCTCTTTCTGAGACTCCTAGGAGAGCCTGGGGATTAAAGCTTAAGTTTATTTTTCTTATTACCTGAGACAATTTGAATATTATTACTACCGGAAAGGGAGATCAGCACAGCTGAAAGGCCCTTCCCCCTTAGTAGTTCATTCAGTACAAGGGCAAAATCCAGATGATCATATTTCCTACAATTGCTATTTTCAGTTTTGGAGCTGAAACGATACCCTCAGAGGCGGCTCCAGGCACCAGCATGCCAATAGCGTGCCTGGGGCGGCAAGCCATGGGGGGCGCTCTGCCAGTCATTGCGAGGGCAGCAGGCAGGTTGCCTTCGACAGCATGCCTGCGGAGAGTTTTAAATTTAGAAACACTATGAATCGTGGTCTATTTCATGTTCTCTCTAATCTCAGATGATTAAATGATATATTTAGTGCTGCTACCACGGTTGTGAATATTATTACACTCAAATAATAAACAAACTGGGCTCTAAGATTATTCCATATTGAAGATGACATGTTCATCATAGATAACCATCTGGAAGGAATTAATTTATCTAGGATATTAACTAAAGAGAACTTTCATTTTTCTTTTCTACATTCAACATTTCAAAATGAATGCATTTTTCTCATTTTAATTTTCCTTTTGTAATTAAAAGATCAAATACGTTACTGAATAGGTACTGAACATCTGATTTAAAATGTGTTGTTTGATTCACTGTACTGGAAAATACAGTAGCACTGAAATTAAAATGAAATTCTGTATCATAGTTCTGGTAATATACATTGCTGTTTGAAATGTTGCTGTTGTAGAAAATACTGAGGAACAAGCTGTAACACTTACTAAAAAAAACAACTTACCCTTGAGTTTTGTCTCTGTACTTCAGAATTTGGCACAGTATAAAATGATACAGGCAGGAGACTAATCACAAAGAGAATTTAGGCAACCCCAGTTTAATCACTATCGGCTTTTAAATCGATTTAATTCAATACATTCAATCCTGTGGGGGGGACGACACATTTCTGCTGATTTACAACTGGTTTATATAGATTCAATTTGATTTGATAAGTGACCCCATAAACTAATCTACAAAGAAAACAATATTAGTTAAACCAGGGCACTTTTAGGGTATTTCTACTCTAGAATTAAACACCTGCAGCTGGCCCATGTTAGCTGACTGGTGCTCACAGGGCTCAGGCTACAGGGCTGTTTAATTGTGATGCAGATCTTCGGGCTCAGGCTGGAGCCCAAGCTCTGGGACTCCGAGAGCAATTAAATAGCCCCACAGCCTGAGCCCTGACATGGGCCAGTCATGGGTGTTTAATTACAGTGTAGACATACCCTTTGTATTTAAACTTATTTGAAAACAAATCTCTGTCTGAGATTAGCCAGCTAGATAGATAGGAAAGGCCTAGCCACATCCAAAATAAAAATAGTACAGTAGATTGTATTCATTAGCTATCACATCCTAGTCTTCTCCATACAAGCAGAGAATCATGATGAATTACTTCACCTTTCTTTACTCATCTTGTCTAGTTTTGCAGCGTCCCATGAATCCACAGAATCTTGGGTTTTGCTTCTCTGTCCTTAACCTTCACATTTGTGCACAGTGAATGAAAGTTGGGTGTAAAAATACTATCATTCTGATTTGGTAGCATCTTAAAACCCCCTTATACAGCTGTAAATGACTGAAAAGCAGTGGAGAATCAAACACTGTCTCCATTTTCATCAACTACGAGCTATCCTGCATGCCATAGACATGTGCACAGGTTATAAACTGATTCTATTCTCTAACAGCCCTATTTACTAATGGATTTCTCTAGCTGACTCCAAACCTCACTGACACTGTGCTGTGCACAGCGTTCACAGGACATTATTTACAGTTGTATTCAGTATGCAACAAATGCTGATGCAGCAATCATCATTAATAAAAAGTCAGCATTTGCCAACAGACACAGGATTTGAGTTACCACAATAACAACCTCTTATTTCAAATATAGGGGGCAAACTGGTATTTCAGAAGCCACTGCTGTCATAAACAGATAGCTAAGGGTAAATGTTTCTTTTACCCGTAAAGGGTTAACAAAGGGAACCAAACACCTGACCAGAGGACCAATCAGGAAACCAGATTTTTCAAAGCTCAGGGAGGGAATTTTTGGGTGTGCATCCTTTGTGTGTGTCTCTGTTGCTCTCTCGGCTCTGAGAGTGATCTTTCTATCTCCAGACTTTCTGATCTTCTGTTTCCCAGTTGTAAGTACAGGTATAAGACAATATAGGTTTTTATATTGTTTTTGTATTTACATGTGTGTAGTTGCTGGAATGTTTTAA
>NC_133776.1:31506813-31521446 GCF_003597395.2 Chelonoidis abingdonii
ATCTGGGAGGAGGTAAAGAGGGGGAAGGGAAGTGGGTTATTTCCCTTTGTTGTGAGACTCAGGGCATCTGAGTCTTGGGGTCCCCAGGGAAGGTTTTGGGGAGACCAGAGTGAGCCAGACACTGGAATTTCTGGCTGGTGGCAGCGCTATCAGATCTAAGCTGTTAATTAAGCTTGGAGGTTTCATGCAGGCACCCAGATTTTGGACGCTAAGGTTCAGAATTGGGAATTATGCTTTATGACAACTGCATGGCAAGTTTATGTTAACATTATAATGGCAACCAGTGCAGCAACTATTTGATATCAGATAGTTACTATGTGGATTCATCCCATCCACACAGCCTTTAGTGAAAGAGGCTCCATTTCTATCTATTTGTTTAAACAAAAAATCAATTATTATATACAGTGCCTCAGAGATAATCTTGAACTGGAAACCTAAATCCAAACAACTGTATCAGAAATTTTGGGTAAGGTCAAATCTGGATCTAAACTTCATGGCCCTTCTCCAAAACCCCATAACTTGGGGTAGGGGGTGGGTGGGGAGCAGGAAGATCAGGTCCAATTCTGAATCCAAATTTCACAGTTGTATTTCATCTCTAATATTACTTGAGGTGGAAAATTCCTTGAGAGTGGGCAAAATTCTGTTCTCACTTACACTGGTAAATTCAGAGTACCATTACTGAAATAAAGACAGCTATTTCAGATTCACTTTGGTGTGACAATAAAATTTGCCAATCAGTGTGCAATGTACTATTTCAATAAGTAGTCATTTTTATAGTTTAATAATATTCTTCTTACACGAGTGACAGAACTGACACAAAATTAAACATATATCAGGACACAAAGTAAAAGTAACATAATGAAATTACTTTTCCTTCTTTAAATATTTATCAGTACTTGAGAGATGAGAGTAATAATTTGCTATGAGATAAATGGTTTTTCTGATATTTTAATAAAGAAGGAACTTTTCCCCTTTTCTCTCCATGAATATTGCAACATAGCATAATGTAAGATTCTTAATTTCAACACATTTCATCTGTCTTTTTGGAATAAGGAAGGAAATATCACATTATATTTTCCCTTCAATATTAAATATCCTACATTCAATAACTTTTCTGATAATCTGTCAAAGGCCTTAGTCTTTGAAAGTTATAAAATAGTCACTCTCTCTTCACTGGAGAGGGATATGCTAGAAACCAGAAGAGCTGACAATTTATATCTTAATTAGAATGAGTATGAGTTATGAATGGCAGACACATTTAAAAATGAATCTGGTCAAATGTGTAAATAAAGTTCAGTTGAAAAGTTTGTCTTCATTGCATATAAAGTTATTCAGCCAGTTATTATTAAAATGTAAGCAACTGTTGCTGGGTTTCCTCATACAAAAACCGGATGTAGTAAATGCCAGAATGGATTTTAAAATAGGTTTGGTTTACTTAAAAAGGCTTTATACCTGAACAGTCAAGTGCAAAAAAGCTTCTTGTCTGATTTGTTAGTAACCAAAACACTTGGCCAATTAAAAAATATCATCAGATAAACACCAGAATTTAATCTGAGCACCATTCTCTGAAATATTCTCTGGAATGTTAAAGGGGCAGACTTATGCTCTACTGAGGTTGTGCATGATAAAAAAAGAAACGTTTTACTCATGCCCAGAAGTAATCTCACTTAGGCCAGGTCTACACTGCGACTTTAAATCGGTTTAATGGCCGATATACCGATTTAACGCTGTATCCGTTCACACGACGTCGTCATTAATATCGAGTTAAACGGCTCCTTAAATCGATTTCGGAACTCCTCCCAAACGAGAGGAGTAGCGCTAAATTCGATAGTGATAACTCGGATTAGGGTTCATGTGGACGGAAATCGACGTTATTGGCCTCCGGGCGGCATCCCAGAGTGCAGCACTGACCGCTCTGGACAGCAATCTGAACTCGGATGCAGCGGGCAGGTAAACAGGAAAAGCCCCGCGAACTTTTGAATTACATTTCCTGCTTGCCCAGCGTGGAGCTCTGATCAGCACGGCTGGCGATGCAGTCTGAAATCGAAAAAGAGCTCCAGCATAGACCGTACGGGAGATACTAGGTCTGATCGCTGTATGGGGAGACAAATCTGTTGTATCCAGCTCCGTTACAGAACACGAAATGCCAAAGCGTTTGAATAAAAAACTCCAGGATACACAGCGCTGCGTGACAAGCGTAACGGGAAGCCAGAGACTCAAATGGACGCTCATGAAGGGAGGGAGGGGGTACTGAGGACTCCAGCTATCCCACAGTCCACAGCAGTCTCTGAAAATTATTTGCATTCTTGGCTGAGCTCCCAATGTCTGTAGGTTCAAACACAGTGTCTGGCGTGGTTCAGGGAACAGCTCCTCAGTTTATTTCCCCCCACCACCACGTGAAAAAAAAAAGGGAAAGATTGCTGTGCTATGGCGTTTGCTCAATGCACTCCGCGAAAAAGGCGCCAAAGGGTTGTCTGCTGCCTTCACAAAGGGAGGGGTGAGGCTGTACCCAGCACCACCCGGGGCAATGTTTTCTGCCCCATCAGGCACTGTGCTCTCAACACGGAAGTGGGAACTATGGGATAGCTGAGGAACAGCTACCCACAGTGCACCGCTCCTGAAATCGATGGTAGCTTTGGACCATGGACGCAAACAATCGATTTCGGGATCCCACTGTGGACGCGCTAAACCGATTTTATTAGATCTGTTTTGTAATATCGGTTTAAGCTAATTTGAAATAATCGTGCAGTGTAGACGTACCCTTAGTGTGGCAACATAACTATTTCCTGTTTCTCACAGTACTAATTACAAGTGTATCAAAAAAGAGTGCAAAAACAACAGGAGTACTTGTGGCACCTTAGAGACTAACAAATTTATTTGAGCATAAGCTTTCATGGGCTACAGCCCACTTCATGGGATGCATGCAGTGGAAAATACAGTAGGAAGATATATATATACACACAGAGAACATGGAACAATGGATGTTACCATACACACTAAAAGGAGAGTGATCAGTTAAGGTGAGCTATTATCAGCAGGAGAGAAAAAGAACTGTTTGTTGTGGTAATAAAAATGGCCCATTTCCAACAAAAGGGTGGTGTTCTCTTGATAGTTCCCATGGCTGTGCTATATGCTACCGCCCAACCACACCAGTATGCGGCTTTAACACACATGTAGCTCTTTTGAATTCTGTTGTGGAGCCTCTTGTTTTCTTTTAAGAAATTTTTAAGCTCTATTTTCCTTTAGAAGTTGTGCTTGGCCTTTGCTCTTCGAGTAATGAAATAAATGCAAAAAAAAATCCTTTTGCTTGCTAGCAATGGAATGGCAACTGACTAGGCAACAAGCAAGTAGAAAAAACAATGGCTGATGAGCCAACAGAAAAAGTTTGCACGTTTCATATATACTCAATACCTGGAGAACTGTACATAAGTTGAGCATATACCTTACAATTTTCCCAAAGTAAAAGGTCCAATTATTTTTTCCTGGTTACAATGGTGCCATATAATGCATTGAGTGAAAGAAAGCATGGTGATGTTTGCTTGGACTCTGTAACTTTCACAGAGGCACCCATGTGAAAATTCCTCTGGGAATGGTCACTCCAGACCCTTCAGGATAATCCCATTCTGAATTTCTGGGCCATTAAAAACCATAACAAAAACAGTTTGTGCTATTACCAGGGAACTAGAAAAACTAATGATAGATAAATCCCAGAAGGTTCAGCATTCAGGTTTTGATAAGCACCCAGAAGTTTGGATGCTTAGCTCAACCCTGGCCAAACTATTTGAACCACTTGGTTCTCACATGCTTTTCAGATCAGTTTTGTAACAATACATGTGGGAACTGGCATTGTCAATTTTGCTTCCTGTCCTGACCAGATCCAAGAACTACACAGGCATATGAGTGTGAACAGCAGTTAAAGGCTTGGGACACTCCAGTGACTGTACAGAGAAGTAGGCAAGAGCAAGGACTCGTGTGGAACAGAAAGTTTCTGTGGCTGCTGTTTCTTCTCTTCCCTGTGAATAAGTGAACAAAATGGGGTGCAGTGTGAGAGGAGCAGTAGGCAGAGACATGGCACCAATTCTCCATATCCTAACCTGGGCAATGGAATTGTCTGGATATAATGATTACATTGATGCCACTGGAATTTAATTATTAAACGCATCAAAGTCGGCCTCACTCCCCTCCCTCTCTATTTTTAATAGCCTAGGCAATAATGTGAAAAACCTACAAAAGCAAAATTAGACATAAAAAACCCTTACAGATCATTGAATTTATCTAAAATGAAAACTTGCATTTATTGAACATCTGGTTCTAATCCTTTTGTGTGACTTTTAAGGATATAGATTCATAGACTTTAAGGTCAGAAGGGACAATTATGATCATCTAGTCTGACCTCCTGCACAATGCAGGCCACAGAATCTCACCCACCCACTGCTGTATCAAACCTGCGTCTGAGCCACTGAAGTCCAAATCATGGTTTAAAGACTTCAAGATGCAGACAATCTTACAGCAAATCACCTGTGCTGCATAGGAAGGCAAACCCCCCACAGGGCCTCTGCCAATCTGCCCTGGAGGAAAATTCCTTCCTGACCCCAAATATGGTGATCAGCTAAACTCTGATCATGTGGGCAAGACTCACCAGCCCGACACCCAGGAAAGAATTATCTGTAGCAACTCAGGTCCCACCCCATCTAACATTCTCACAGCCACTGGGGCATATTTACTGTCATAGTCAAAGACCAATTAATTGCAAATTAGGCTATCCCACTTACCATCCCTCCATAACTTTCAGTTTAGTCTTGAGACAGATATGTTCTTTGCCCCACTACTACCTTCGAGGCTGTTCCAGATTTCACTCTCTGATGGTTAGAACCTTCATCTAATTTAAGTCTAAACTTCCTGAGTGAGTCGTTTATCCATTTGTTTTTGTCCACATTGGTACTGAGCTAACAATCCTCTCCTCTCTGGTATTTATTCCTCGGATATATTATGGGGCAATCATATCTCCCCTCAGTCTTCTTTGGGTGGCTAACAGCCAAGCTCTTGAATCTCTTCATAAGACAGTGTTTCCATCCTCGGATCATCCTAGTAGCCTTCTCTGAACCTGTTCAGTTTGTTCATCCTTCTTAAACATTGGAGCCAGAACTGCACACAGTATTCCAGAAGAGGTCTACCAGTGCCTTGCATAACGATACTAACACCTCCTTATGTCTACTGGAATACTCGCCTGATGCATCCCAGACCGCATTAGCTTTTTTTCATGGCCATATCACATTGGCAGCTCATAGTCATCCTGTGATCAACCATACTCTGAGGTCCTTCTTCTCCTCTGTTACTTCCAACTGATGCGTCCCCAGCTTATAACAATAATTCTTGTTATTAATTCCTAAATGCGAAACCTTGCACTTTTCACTATTAAATTTCACCCTACAACTATTACTCCAGTTTACAAAGTCATCCAGATCTTCCTGTATGATATCCTGGTCCTTCTCTGTATTGGAAATACTCCCAGCTTCGTGTCATCCTCAAACTTTATGAGCACATTCCCACTTTTTGTGCCAAAGTCAGTAATAACAAGATCAAATAAGACTGGTCCCAAAACTGTTCCCTGAGGAACTCCACTAGTAACCTCCCTCCAGCCTGACAGTTCACCTTTCAGTACAACCCGTTGTAGTCACCCCTTTAAACAGTTCCTTATCCACCTTTCAATTTTCATATTGATACCCATCTTTTCCAATTTAGCTAATAATTCTCCATGTGGAACCATATTAAATGCCTTACTGAAATCGAGGTAAATTAGATCCACTGTATTTCCTTTGTCTAAAAAATCTGTTACTTTCTCAAAGAAGGAGATCATGTTGGTTTGGCAATATGTTAATTCACTCATCATGTAGCCTTAGCCAAGTTACATTTAAAATATATTTTTTTTACAAGCAAGATATATTTCCCTCTGAGGTAATTAGGAATTCACCATTAAAAAACAAACACTCCTTCCCAATCTTCCCCCACCATTTTAAAGGTCTGTAAAGAATGGGGACTGGTGAACTGAGGCAGCATTTTGGATCATACATAAAAAATAAATCTTATGCTAAATCCAGTGGAGTGTATTCAGAAGATGTTGTATTGCTCCATGGATATTGGAAAAAGCAAAAAAACTTTCAATCAAGCATGTAAAAATAAAATAATATAGGGTGAAATTCACTCTTGTGCAGCAGAGCAGCATAAGAACTATGCACCACACCAGCCCCAATTAAGCGCTACTTTTTTGACTCAAGTGGTATTAAGTGCTCAAACCATCAAAATGTATTTTAATTGCTGCATAAGCTTTGTGCTGGCCTTCTGGACAGGAGTGAGTTTCTCCCACAGCGACTAACAACCATCTTAACAGAATCCTATTGCATAGAAGGGGTAACTTATACCAAGAGAAAAATAAGTATGTAGCTATGGAAAACAGTGAGGAAAGGAGAGGAAAAGCCATGGCACTGTAATTTAAACAGTAGGCACCACCAGAAACTGTAATCATCCCATACTACATTTCTAGCAGAACCAGAGATAGATGATGATATATAACTGGCAGATATGTTTAAAAGAGTTTGGGTGAATTGCACAAACTCATATTCTATTGCTCTAGGCAAAATTGTGACATCTAGGCACTGGCTCAATTATGATACATGCCAGGAAGGACCATGTCCCATCAAGTTGTCAGAGAACTGACCCTGAATTTCTTGCTGAAAAAGTTTTAGACTATGGGTTCCTTACAAACACTTCACTTTGACTATTTGCTCTTTGTTATTGCATATGTCCTCCAAATGCTATTCCCTAGTAAGGCACTAGGGGATAGCTGTTCCAATGTTTCCCCATAATGCACTGACAGAAACATGGTCAGGCAGTATGATAAGTACAAAGGCACAAAGGAGATTGAGATGGCAGAAAAGCTATTGTGTTGACACCATTTGAGCTGTGTTATTTATTTACAACATTTGGAAAGAAGTGCACCTTAAACACGTAAAAAAAATCACTATTTAAGAGCATGGGCAGGATCTTCATGCCTTTTGGATTCCAAAGGTTACCACCCAATCAGAAGACTAGGAACCTTTTCTTTTTTGCTTAAGATTAAACCTTAGATGTTGTAGATTCTTAAACAGTCATGGTAGGAGGAATAATAAATCAAAACGGTTAGATCAAGCCTAGAGCCAAGCATAATACAAAAAAAGAAATAAAAAAATTATCCCACATGCCAATTGCGACTGTAACTTTGTACTGAAATCTGCATCTCTGCAATTTCAGTCTTGGAACATTATTGTACAGAGAAAGCACATCATGTCACAATCTGTAGTGAGTTTTTATCATTAATAAATGTTCACTTGAGATAAGAAAGGACCATTTAGCACATGCTTTGCTTGTAAACATTTTCAACCTAAGTTTTCAGTGGTGACAGGACAATATCAGCATCATAGAGTCACCTCATACCCCTAACCTCACAGTTTATTAAATAACCTATGATAGAGAACTGGGCATATCTGCATAGATTGCTTCCAATAGAGTCTGGAAATCTTATATTTGAGACTTAATCAGTTTGTTTTTACTCTCAAATGAGTTTAAACATTTTATAAAATATCTAAGCACAAGTTTTTTTAATTGCTTATTTTTCGAAAGACCTCTGAGGTCTTCCATAGCTACATTTTTGGCAGTTTCTTTCCTTCAGTTCTGTCCAGTTCGAAGTCTGTAGAAGAATCACCTATGGAAAATAACAATGGAAAATAGAAACAGAGCAGATTCTGTTAAAAAAAAAAATGCCTTTGAGAAATTACAGATTCCAAACTTCTTAAAACAAACGAACTAACCAACCAACAAAACAAACAAACCCTAATGCCTACTAAAGCTCAGAGAAAGATAAACAAGTTCTATTCTACTTCTTGGTATCTGCCTTGCAGTGACAAGAATATCCTTATTTCAAGAAAATTAAACTGCATAAAATAGGAACTAGAGATTGAATTTCAGGATGATTGGTATCAAAAGAGAATCAAAGGATTTGACATCAAATAGTTTATTATTACTCTGCTTTCTAATTTCAACCGACTAGATTCCTAATCTGTCAGAAATTGAGAGATTCTGCACTTCCCATGTGTATGTGCAGACCTTAATGAAAAATGCACATGGCACATTTTTAAACTCCCGTACATGAGGACTAAAATGCGAAAGAAAGAAGATTATGGTCTGGTAAGAAATCTGAAAAAAGATTTCTTACAAAATATGTGCCTTCTAAGTGTTGAAGCACAAAGGAAACATAGCACTACTATGAATCATTACCAAGATAGGAAATTCAAAGCCATTCCCCTACAGTTTGCAAACTAATGGTCTGATGGGAGAATGAAGTTGATGTATTTATTTTTAACACATTCTCCATCTTCTTATCAGATTCATTACAGTGGGAGACATATTTTGGGAGACTTCTAGAATTGTCAATTATATTTTTTTAATTTTATACTATAAAACCAAAGGGAATAAAGTTATTGTTTTCCACAATACAAACTTGTTCACTATCAAATCACAAGCACATTGCTAACTTTTTATCGAAAGCAATTATCATTAGTTCTTTGCATTATTCTCAAAGGCTTGGAGTACTCTAGATCTCCCCCATTTGAAGTGATATGAGATTTAATTGAAGGTTTTTGGGTTTTTTAGGTTTTAGTGAGTACACAAATATTCTGTACATTGTCATGTATTTAGTCAAGAGGAGTTTTTTGGGTAAGAATTACACCCCTCTTCATTTTAATTTTTATACATTGAACCAAAGTTGTTCCATATCTAGTGAGAACAGTAAAGCATATTATATTCAACAAATAAATTTCATGTCAGAATGTTTTTTCTGGGATTTCTATAACAATGATAACTTTTTCTGAAAGGGGGAAAAAAGGAGGAATCAGGTCCAGTTTGATAACCTTTCCCAGTCCCACTCTCTGGACTGACACCAGCCTGCTGTGAGTGGACCCACGGGTTCAACCCAACATGGGGCTAAGTCCTCTGGGACTGGATAGAGATGGATCACTGTTCCTAGTTCTCGGTCTCAGGCTCTCTCTCAGGTGCAGCCCCCATGTCCAACACCCTTCTTTCTTTAGTGTAGTTGAGTAGTGTAGTGTAGTTCCCATTTGGGGAATATGGAGTTTAGTTTAGGTTAATTTATCCATTTCTTTTTTTAAAACCTATGCCACTGCATTCTTTGGCCACTGGGACCCCCCAGGCTCGCCAATGTATATCCTGGAACCAGTACCATAGCCCTCTCATGCCCCTGGTCACTTAGAAACTAGATCTGGGTGAAATGTTTTGGTTATATGATAAATTCACTGGCTAAAACTATTCACAAACTTGAGTTGAATTCAGCAACTAATTTTGACCAAACGAGTATAAAGAAACTTATGACATTTTATTTTGAAATGAACTGTGTTATTTCAAACTGACATTTTCACAACTGACCCAAACATTTTTGTTGTTTGTTTTTTTTGCTTCTGATAGGCAAAACAAAATTCAGTTTCAGTTCATAACAAAAAAAAAAAATCTCTCTCGCCTTCCCCCGCCCCTCCAGTTGGGCCACTGAACCAAAAAGTCAGTTATTCAAATAGAGGTCTATACAATCATGATTGGTGTGCAGAAAACGAAAAGGGAAGTGTTATTTTCCCCTTCACAGAACACAAGAACTAGGGTCACCCTAATGAAATTAATAGGCAGTAGACTTAAAACAAACAAAATGAAAACTTTCACAGGATGACTGCGCGTTGTGTGTAGAACTCATTGCCAAGGGTTTTGTAAAGGCCAAAAGTATAATTGGGCTAAAAAAAGAATTAGGTAAGTTCAAGGAGGATAGATCCATCAGTGGCTATTAGCCAAAATGGCCGGGGATGCAATTCCATAGTTAGGGTGTCTCTAAATCTCCAACTGCCAGAAACTAGGGCTGGATGATAGGGGATACATTCAAAATTGCTTTGTCTTTTTCATTCCCTCTAAAGTGTCTGGCATTGGCTACTGTTGGAAGACATGATAATGAATTAGATAAGCCACTGGTCTGGCCCAGTATGGTTATTCTTATACTCAACTTTACCAGACACATTCCCTCAGAGCTCTCTGGACTGTGGGAGCTCTGATTTTTCAGTTAATCCCTTCAGGGACAGTGTGTCAGGAAAGCAAGTGGCACACGCTTAGCAAAGGAATTTCTTAACTATGAGCATTTTATTCTTAAACACACTACAGTAAGTTACATATCTGAAAACATATCAAAAAGTCCTGAATGCAAGCTCTCTCTCTCCATCTGCTGAGCAGGCCTACCAACAGCAATTCCGGGCCCTAGGGCAGAACAGTCAATGGGCCCCCAAGCATGCACAAGCTGCAGATACAGTCTGCCTGATATTTGGGCAGTGCTACCCCTTCTGGCAGCGGCGAGGGGCTCAGGGTGTCTCCACATACCACTGCCCGCAGGCACCACCCCCGCAGCTCCTATTGGCCACAGATCCCAGCCACTGGGAGCTGCGGAGTCAGCATTTAGGGCAGGGGCAGGGAAGTAGCACACAGGGCCACAGGTATGTGTCAGCCACTTCTGGCAGTGATGCAGAGTGAGGAAGGGCAGGAAGCCTCCTTTCCCCCTCCCCCACCTGTGGGCCTGCTCCTGAGTCTGATTCTCACCCCTTCTCTGCACCACAGGTCTAGTGAGCCTCCTTAGGCCAACAACCCATTCTGCCACCTTGGCCTGGTCTTCTTCCCTGTGCCATTGGTCTGGGACCCTTGCTTAGAAAATCAGCCACATTTTAAAACAGTCCCTGTCCTATTTTTGTGCATGCACTTTATTTCGGCAAATCCCAGTCTCCAAACACAGCCCACCTATTGACTTCTGTGTAGAGCATCACAATCATATTTGATTGAGATGCAAATAAAACAGAGGTAATTTTTCTTTTCCATTCTTTTGCATTATGCACACCTGACCACTTCCTATTTGCAGCCTTGAAACAACAGGATATGCAAGCTGTTAGTGTGCTGAAATAATACCTTTTAACTTATTATATTCCACGTAGTCATCCAATATTTGCTGAAATACATTTACAATATTTTACTCCACTATCTACGTCTGACGTTCGTTGTCCCTACTCATTACATGTACTCTACAAAATTACCCTACCTTAAGTTCCTTTAAAAATTGCTGCTAGGAGAATGGCTGTTGTCTGCAGGGATTCCCCGTCATGCTGCCTGGAATGGTTCGACCGTGAGTGCCTACTTCAGGGCAGACTGTCAAAAGCAGGACAGACTACCAAAACTGGTGGTATGTTCCATAATTAGATTTCACTAATTCAAATAATATGTGAACTCCTAAAGCACTACTATAGTCTTCTAATGGAGTCACAGATGGTCCCCTCAGAAACACTCCAGTCTATCTTGCCACCCAGGCCAGCTCAACTGTGTGGTAAATGGTCACTTACACACACACACAAATCAGAAAATATTCCAGGTTACAGCCAGTCCCCAGAGACCAGCCATTCAGGTCAATTTGCATCCTCGATCTCAAACCAAAGACAATGATGGTAGCCAATTCTGTAGTAAACTAACTAAAGATTTATTAGCTAAGAAAAAGGAATGAGAGTTATTGAAAGGTTAAAGCAGGTAAAAATGCATGTACAGATGAGTAACAGTCTAGTTTCCCAAAATTTCTCAGGGCTTCCCAGAATAACTCTGGGGATCTCCGTGTTCTTGTTCAATTATTCTGCCCTGTTAGAATCCAAACAGTCCAGAGATGACGAATTTTTCTTTGTGTCCTTACTTACACCTTCTTACATAAAAACATGTTATATGGAGTGGTGCTGTAGCCATGTTAGTCCCAGGATATTAGAGACACAAAGTGGGTGAGATAATATATTTTATTGGATCAACTTCTGTTGGTGAGAGAGACAAGTTCTTGAGCCACACAGAGCTCTTCTTTAGATCTGGGAAAGGTCTGAGAACTTAAGCTTAAATTCATTACTCTGAGTTTTTGTGGGGGCTCCTGAGGGAGCTGTGATACAGCTGGCCTTGGGGAGTTATATGGCAGTGGGTCTACACAGATCCGTAGGGACAGAGGGCAGGATATGGTGCTCATTCTCTGGGAGAGAAACAAACTTTGTCCCACTTACCAAGTACCTCCATGAAGATTTCCAGCAGAATTTTCCAGCTTTTACAGAGTTTCGCAAAAGCTTGAATATGGCCCAAGTTCTGGGCTGAGACCGCAGATAGTTTAAAGTGGAATCTCTTGTGAAAAGTGTTTTAATAGAAAATATCTTTATAACTATGATTTCCACCCTCCCTCCCCCCTTTTCAACCATGCAGTAACTAAACATTCCCAACCAAAAAGTTTACTAAGGCAAACAAAGGCACTGTCAGTTCATGACATATTCTGCACTCAGACTAACTGATTGTGCAACTGATTTTGGGTGTCTGTTCATCCAAATTGCAATGTAATGCATACAATATTAATTTTGTGCACATTACTGTAAGCCTATGTAACAGGAAACTTTTCAACCATTTCCACTCTATATTAATTTTATCTCATAGCTTTGTGTCAATTGAGCTTTTGGGGTTTTGGTTTCTCATTAAGATTAATTTCCTAATTGAAGAAAGAATGAGTTCTTTTAGATTACTGGAGAATTTTTGACTTAACCTTGGAAGAATTTATATATTTCTCTTCAATACACAACTCATACAGCAGAATCAATTATTTTTTGGCTCTCTGATTCCTTTAGTTCATTAGAGTGCATTATAAACCAAATCCATTTGTCAAATTACTCTGCTATTATATTATTCTTTGTCTTTACTAAAGCTAGTATAAAGTGGTGTTTGAATATTAGTTCACATTAATAGCTTAAATTTAAGGAATTCGTAGTAGAACAAGTGCAAATATACCTTTAGAAATTAACCCTGAAATTCCTCTTCCATATTCCCCAGTATCATGTTAGAACACAAAGAAGTAAATAATATACTCCTCTACTTTTGAGATGGATTTTTTTTTAAAGGAGAGAATTCCCCTAAAACCAGGCAAATTGTGAAAGGCTCACTATAAGATCAAGTTTATTGATGCTATGTCTTTGAGTACTCTATACAGGCTCTATACAATAGGTTGTGTGACTACTCCGACTGTTGAGTCTAATTTATACCAAAGTCCCTATCTTTGATCTCCCTAGTCCTCCATTTAACTCCCACATGTCTATTATTGACTAACTGTGTGCCTCCTTGTGTTCTCCTAGGCCAGAGAGATGCTGTACCGCTCCAAAACAGCACTGTGCAGATAGGACTGGATCCAAAACCCACTGAAGTAAGCATTGAAATAGAGCATTGAAATAGAATCATAATATACAATCTTCCAGTATGGAAGAATTAGACAGATGCTGGCTTACACAGACTATTATATTGTGTTACTGTTAGCGGGGAATTTTCATAAATCCCTTAGACCATTAGAAGCACAAGATTTTCAGAAGTCTCACTGAAGGTCAATGACTTGCACACCTATATCACTTATGAGAAACCTGCTCCTTGAACTATATTTAAACTATTATACCTAGGCCTCAGAACAATTGTACTGGCTATAAATCGGACTTTATCCAGAGTTATAGTCTTTCCATATCATACAGACTGAAAACATAATTGATGCTAAGCAATTCATATTCTATTATTTTTTATGCCGGAAAGACATGTCAGGGTAGAATCAGAGGTGAATATTTTGTACAATATATGAAGCTTTCCCCATACAAACAGAATTCTCTATGTGCTGAGCAGGGAGCTTCACCACATAAATGATTCAGCACTTGCTGCAGTGATTCAGCTAAGCCAATACATCTTGTTAACACAGAGCAAAATATATTTTTGTTGCTGATTTAAAAGTTGGGTGTATTGGACATGAATTCCATTTTCATTGCTTAGTGCTTTTCAAGGATACATAACCTTAACAAATGGATTGTAGGAATATAACCAGCTTACGTACACTCAGGGTCCAAAAGATTTTCCTTGGATGGAAATTAACCATGTAGGAAGATTTCACTTTCAGGCAAACAATGGAATGCATGCACTGGTGAAGCTAGAATAGCTCTATGTGCAACTGACTTTAAAAGAATGCAATTTAAATGTTATAAAACACTGTGTATTTTGTCTTATGTTTATCCAAAGTTAGCTCCATGTGGCTCAAAAGCTTATTTCTCTCACCAACAGAAGTTGTTCCAGCGAAAGATATTACCTCACCCACATTGTCTCTCTAATATCCTGGGGCCAACACAGCCACACTATATCATAAGTCTCTTCCCAAATCTGGACCTTAGCGTCCAAAAATCTGGGTGCCTAGCATGAACCCCTCTAAGCTCAATTTACCAGCTTAGATCTGATCTCGCTGCCACCATCCAAAATTTAAAGGGTTTTGGCCCCCTCTGGTCTCCCCATTACCTTCCCTGGAGGGACCCCAAGACTCAGAAACCCTGAGCCTACAACAAAGGGAAATAACCCACTTCCCTTCCCTCTCTCTCTCCCACCCAGACTTTCCTCTCTGGGCTAACCTGGGAGTATTGATGCAATCTCTTTACATCACAATACCAAGAAGCATATCTCCTCTATTCCACAAAGAGACAAACCCCAAA